>NC_052614.1:57240158-57400815 GCF_016545825.1 Eucalyptus grandis
TCAGCCTGCAATGTTTCGGAAGGCGGTGTTAAGCTTTGTGTGCTTGTTTGGCTCACGGGGATTGCCGAGTTCTGAATAGGGGCGAACTCCGATGCTTCACGTCCTCTCTTCTCCAACGATACATCGGTTTGCATCAAGGGTTTATAGTAAGTCCCCGATTCTTAAGTCTTCGATGACACCTCCACATAGCCTTGATGGTTTAATTATTATTAAAATACTAATTTTATTTCTTTAAAATTTATCATTGCACTAATTATTCCTTCCCAACCTCCCCCCCCAAAAAAGGTAAAGAGTCTTGCTATTCTAATTCCATATTAAGTTTCGACCAAAAAATTAAAAAAAAAAATTCCACATCAAGTTCCGTTTCTGTTTCTAACTTCAAAGTCATTATTTTAGTGAACTTAATCCTTCATCTTATTTTCACTTTAATTACAATAATCTACTCATTTTGGATAATTTTATGTACTTCATGTACTACTATCTTTTAATGTTAGCTATTTATTTAATTTGTAATACTAATATAGATTCAATTGTTTTGCATTTTGGAACTAAAAAGGAGTTTTGTCGCGACCAATTTTTCGTCGGGGGGTGAACCACCTAGGGTTTGGCTAATGGATTGTTAAGTCTAGACTTAACTCGGGCTCTCCTAAGCCCATACCAATTCGCGACTTAGGTTCAAGTTATTAACATGCGATTGATTTTTAATTAGGAGTCGCCACTAATCTATTTTTTGGTGGGTCGATTAGAAACCCAAGTAAAGTAACGGGAGATTCACTTTACTCCTACGAACCAGAGATTTATGAGTTCGGGGATTTGGTTACGTTAAATTTCTCTAACGCCCTTTCGGTACCTTTCTTTTTATTTTGAAAAATGTTTAGCAGACAGCTTGGATTGATTTTAAATCTATTTCCCTAACGTGTGAGGTGTTCATGCAGGTGCGCAAACCACCAATTTAACACTCAGATAAACAATAAATAAATTGCAAAAACTTACCTCAAAGTAACGAAAGCATTTGCAATGTTAAATTAAAACCCACATCAACAACCCTAGATATGGTTTCTAATTAACACGCAATGTTTGTTTTCAATTTTCTTAATGAGAATCTAATCTTTATGCAATGCAATGTTACTAATCTAACATGTAGTGATATGGCATGGCAATATAGCCTAAACTATATGACATGGATAAAAGAAATGCAATAATTAAATGTGCAATCTAAATTAACCCAAATGACTTAATTCTAATGACGTGCGATGCAATGCAATGACGTACACGATTATTTCAATTAAAATGACATGTGAGCTATATGTTACGCAACATTTATCAAATGACCTAATCTGGTGACGGTAAATTTCTAATTAGAAATGAACCTAACAATAATCACTAAATGACGTGCATTTCATGAATCTAAATCTATATGACATGCAAATGACATTTTTTATTTTAAAAATGCAATCTATCCTAGAAATTACAACTAATTTATCCTAAGACAAATTTTATGAAATTTGAAATAATCTAGCTAAATTAAGATTCTATCTAATTTAAATTAGGGATTAAGTCATATTAAATCCTAATTTAAACTAAAACATTATCTAAATCTAAAATGCAATTTATCTAAAAAAGATTATCTAAATTTAAAATGAAACATGCAAATTTATCTAATATGCCATGACAATGTCCTAATTATATATGACATATGCATGATGACTTCTTTTTGTGTTTTTATAAAATTCGAAATTAAAATTGCCAAATAATTAAACATGTAATTCAAATTTAAAACTAACATCCTATGCATTTTTTGGATTTTTTTATTTAAAAATTCGAAATAAAATTGCAATCCTAAACATGCAAGATAATAAAAACAAACCTAATCCTTATTCAGATTTTTTTGGATTTTATTTACAAAAATAAGATTGACTCAACCAACTTAACGCCATGAAATCAAACAAGATAAGATTGATATCTAAAAATCGACAAACCATATCTCGCGCATGAGATCGGGTTGGCCAACTTTAAATTAAATCGTGAATCGAATCTCGGGCTTGAGATTGGACTATCGATTTTTATAAGGGATTGCGAGTCGGATTTCGGGCGCAAAAATCGGACTATGAATCCCTCACTTGAGGGGCAATTTCATGTTGGAACATCAATCATATATTTAGGAATAATCCTACTAAGAAAACAAATAAATAAGTGAGAATAACCTTAAAATAATAATAATAAAGTAATAAAAGAAGAACTACCTAAATGATTTTTTCTTTTCTTTTTTTTTCTTTTCCAAGCAAGCTTGTGCCCGTGTGGTGGTCACCGTCGGTCCAGCAAGGGTGTCGCGGTCGGGGCTCCGCCGAAGGTCCGGCGAGGCGGTAGCGTTGCGGGGGGTCTCCGTGGGTGTTGATCGCGAGTCGTCGAGTAGTGGACTCACGGCCGAGCGGGCGGAGCGGGGGCGGGGAAAAGCTCCGGATCGGCAGAAATCAAGGCAGCGCAGCGAGGAAACTCGGTGATCGGCTTCGACGAGCTTCTGCAAGGCCGTGCTCGCGGAAGGGCTGGGTCGGCGGTGCCGGTGTCACGAGCTTATGGGCGATGGCGTCAAGAGTAGGGCGCTGCAGATCGGCGACAGAGGCGGAGTCGGGCCGTCGTGGGTCGGTGCGGTGGTGGAGCTTCGGGCGAGGGCGGAGCAGAAACGGCGTCGCGGGAACTCGGGATCCGGTGCTCGGGCGGAGGTTCGGTGGTGGAGCGCGCGGTGATGCGGAGGAGCTTCGGGTAGTCACGGATGGAGAAGCAACGGGGGCAGCAAACTTGGAGAGAAGATGAACGGTAGGGGGTCAAATCACCCCCTTTTTCTGCTTTTCCGCCTCTCCTCTGTCTCTTCCTTTTACTCTCCTTTTCACTTCCCACTTTTTTTTTTACTTTTTTGCTTTTTTTCCTCTTCCTTGATCTGAAGAAAACCTAGCAAAAAGCCTATTCTCTCTCTTTCTTTTTCTGAATTTTTTCAAAGGAAGCCCCTTTAAACCTCTCGCACGCACGGCCTTTTATAGGAAAAGGAATTGGATTTTCAAATTATACTTCGAATCAATCTTCGCAAATCTTTTCACAAAATTTATCCCATATTGTTAAGGATTCGAGATCAAGATGAAATTTTTCTAAATCCAAATCTTCTAAAGACAAATCGCAATATTTTTTTACCCATCTGCCCTATCTAAAAAATTCATATCCCGATTGAAATTTCAAAATTAATTTTCCCACAAGATAATTTTCGATCATTAAAAGTATGGGCTTGGGCCGACTTGCTCGCTTCGTGGGCTTAATCCAACTAATTTGACCTCACTCCGCACCGGTCCAATAAATAAAATGCACCTAAATCTATATGCTATAAAATTAAACCCTAATTTTTAATGCGATAAATGACTAAACGGGCCGTTAAAATTTAGGTGTCAACGCTCCTCTTTGAAGGTGAGCTCGAAGAGGTTGCATTCAAAGACAAATTGAAACCTAAATTTTGACCATGCACATGCATTGAATGATTTTTTTTTTTTGTTGGAAAATGAATTCCATTTTAAAATGCAATTAACATGATGCATGAAAATGCTAATGCAAATGCATGATGTGAAAGGAAAAGACGTACTGTAATTACTTACCGGTCGGTGCGGTAGAGCATCTTGAGGTACATGATAAATCTTTGTTTACTCCACAAGTACCCAACTCTCACTCGGGTTCCTTGAAGAGTGTAACGGGTAATAGATTGAGACATTGAGATTGAGAAGAACATTCACATCCAAAGTGAAATGTTCAAAGAATTGAGTTGAGACATCCAGATCAGGCGAGATGTCAAATTTTTGAACTCAAAATACCTAGATCCAAACTAAGGTATAACAAGAAGGATTGAAAAACATTCACATCCGTAGTGAAATGTTTAACGAAAAGAATTAAGACATCCGATCCGTCGAGATGTCAAGAGTTTTGAATTCGAAATACCTAGATCCAGACTAAGGTATAACGAAAATGTCGAAAAACATTCACATCCAAAGTGAAATATTTAAACGAAAATAATTAGGACATCCGGATCCGGTGAGATGTCGAAATTTTGGAAATCGAAATACCTAGATCCGGACTAGGTATAACGAGAATAGTTGAAAACATTCACATCCGTGAAATGTTGAATGAAAATAATCAAGACATCCGGGCCCAGACTTAGATGTCAAGAGTTTGGGACTTGAAATACCTAGATCCAGACTAAGGTATAACAAGGAAGATCGAAGAACATTCACATCCAGAGTGAAATGCTCTAACGAAAATAATCAAAACATCCGGGTCCAGACAGAGATGTCATGATTTTGGAAGCTCGAAACACCTAGATCCAGACTAAGGTATAACGAGGAAGATCAAAGAACATTCACATCCAGTGAAATGTTCAACAAAGAGAATTAAGACATCCAAATCCAGACTGAGATGTCGAAATTTTGGAATGCAATTTGTATGCAAATGGTAAATGAACTTACCTGGAATAACTTACCTTCAAAGATGGTAGAGTGATTCAAGATAGTTGGTGTTACATGTCCAGGACCCGTACCATTTTACGGTCGCCTAAAATAGTAACATGGCTTTGTAAAGAGACTGCTTTCCCAGAACTCGTACCATTCTACGGTCGCCCAAAGATGACAGTGTTTGATTGTGTCTAGGACCCGTACCATTCTACGGTCGCCTAAATGGGGATTTACCTTCCAAGACCCGTACCATTCTACGGTCGCCTGAATAGGGAAATAGGTTTTGTCTAGGACCCATACCATTCTACGGTCGCCTAAACGGGGATTCACTTTCTAGGACCCATACCATTCTACGGTCGCCTAAAATAAGGAATAGGTATTGTCGAGGACCCGTACCATTCTACGGTCGCCTGAATGGGGAAATTGCTTTTCCAGGACCCGTACCATTCTACGGTCGCCTGTTAGAGCAATAAATGTTGTCTAGGACCCGTACCATTCTACGGTCGCCTAAACGAGGTTTTGCTTGGCTAGGACCCGAACCATTCTTCGGTCGCCCAGCCTTGCAACAGAGGTCAACTGACCAGACCCGAACCGTTCTTCGGTCGCCTTAATCAGATTGAATCTGGAGGAAAATATTTGGGGGACAACTCAGTCGAGTGTCGGTGTTTTCAAAAGGGACTCTGGGCTATGACAGCACATCAGGTCGATATAAAGGGACATCGGGCTACAAAAGCACGCCGAGTCGATAAAGAGACTCTGGGCTACGAAAGCACGCCAGGTCAATATAACTGGACAGCTTGATCAAGTCAAGTGTCGATGCACTTAAGAGAGATACCTGCACAATGACAAGTATTTTAGAGTATGGTAGAGATATACTTACCTGGTGATATTTCTGATTCTTGGAGAAAAATGTCTTTTGGAATTTAGATATCCTGTGGAGGTCTTTCACCTCATGGTGGAGGTTTCTCATCTCCTAATATCATGAAACATTCTGAAAGGAACTTGAATTACCTGTCAGACATGATTTAGAGCAAAAACTTATATGCATTCATCAAAGAGATAGACAATCTGAGCTACTCTAGAATGCACATTTCAAAATTTAGTGAGGTTTTCATCAACTCAATCGGGGTTCATGTATAATGACCATTGCATCACCCAAATTTCCATTGGAGAGAATTATCATTCAAGACAATCTTCACTCATGACATGGATTTCTTAAGAATACCAAATGAGGGACCTTCAATTAGAAAGGACTTTCACTCACTCTCATTTAGAGGCTATTTTATGAGAATCGCTCCATCTCACTATCATCACACCAACAAGGGTCCGAGTTTTCTCATAGCGGTACAACCTTACCAATCTGAGAGGTCTTTAACAGGGACCATAATGAGGGCTCGGTCAACGGCTTAACAAAGGAACTCTTTGAGTCAAGGCTATTGAAAGAACAACTCTTTAATCATCTCCGGGTTTACAAGTCAAGAACCCTGCAAAATGAGAAAGAAATAATCTTGCTCGCACTTTTTCGAGCGATGCATAAAACATGTGAACTCCTATGTTAATTCAAGTGCCATAATCTGAAGAGACTTTGTAAAGGACGTAACATAGGTTAGGTTCATGGGTTGAGAAATGAAAGGATCATCATGCTCAAAATGTGTGTAAAGGGTGAAAGTTGGTGATCATCTTGGCATTGCCACCAGTTTTCTTTTCCATCATTGGGGATCGTCTTCATGAAATACCCCATTGATTGTAAAAACTCAGCATTTGAGTTCTTTGACTATTGCTCTATTGGGATTCGATTCTTGTAATTGACAGTCACCTATCTTGACTCTTTTTCATCTATGGGCATTGGCCTTGCTTTTACCAGGCACACCACTTTTTCATGCCCCCAGTTCTTATGCATTTTTTCACTTTTTTTCATGGGCATTGGCCCTGCTTTTACCAGGCACACTGCTTTTTCATGCCCCTTAGTTCTATTTTGAATTCAATTCTTGCGCACAATGCAAGTGTCAAGCAATTACACTTTGAATGGCACTTGAACTTTCAAAGGTCCTCATCTAGCTTTTGCCTTGCCCCAATGTGGGGGATGATCACCAACTGGGTTTAAAGAAATAAAATTGCAGGCTCAAATGGGCTATGCAAAGGATATAAGTGTATGGGATAAAGAAAGAAATGCTCTTCATCATCCTAAGGCACTTAAATTAACACATGAATTCAATGGAATAGCATGACTTGAAGATTGATGCAAGTGAGAGCAAGAAAATTTCAATTCATTTTCCTCACCTCATAATGCCATTTGATCTCTTAGTTGCCCCGATGTGGGGTGATTCTTGACAGGGGTAATTTGAAAAGAATATCCATAAGTGTATGGGCTCAAAAGGGTTAAGCAACGGATCACCTGTAGTGTTTAGGATAGAGAAATGAATTGCCTCTCATCATTTCGGTTATCGTACCTTTTGCGAGAGAACTCTTTACCTTGCGGATATGGAACTTCCTACACTCATCTCACAAGTGCATCAAGTGTATAAGTATGGGACTGTGTATAGGATAAGGCTTGCCTTTCATCATCCTGATACGTCTCATTCAGCATTCTTAAGCATTGAAGTCACTCCATTAAATTGTATATCTTGACAAATCTCCACATGAAATTGGTGAGCTAAATCAATATGAAAATTCTCTTTTCAAAAGAGTCCAGCAACTTTAAGCATGAAAAGTGTTTGTGACTTCAAAACAAATAATTTATTGCACTCAAAACATGGTTTTCAGCATTCATTCAAGGAATTGTCCCATGGAGGGATTGTCTCGGAATGGATGTCCTTGATCGGGATTGAAAATCCGCTTTTTAATTTGATGAATGCTCCATTCTTGCTTTTGCCCCTGCACAAGAGAACGTGCATGAATAGGATACTATGCAACTCAAAGTAAATTCAAATTGCACAACCATTTTGGCTCGGATCGAGATTTGGTCTTAGTCATGTCACTACTAGAACCCGTAGTGCCCCCGTTCGTCATCGCAAGGAAAAGAACAAAGCGTCATCTCCCAAAATTATTTATGTTTAAAGATGAGATGTACCTCTTTCATCAAAGATGGATGATCCTCTTTTAACTTGCCCCTCATTTAATGGGCGAGAATGAAAATTCCGTCAAGCACAGAAATGGAACACACTTTGTTTGGCTCCTCAAGATGGATATTTCAAGTAGTGTTGAGATGTGACCAACATTAACTCTTTAGAAACTTGTTGAGTAAGAGTTGAACCGACTGCAACCTGATGTGCCTTTTTCAGATGCTTTCTTATCAGGTCAAGAAAGTAACGCTCTGAAACATGAAGTAAATGAGTCAGAAAATTAAACAAGGGTTAATCTAATGCATGCTTTTGGAAATGGCTTGAAAAATGATTTTTTTAATTCTTTTTGGATGAGGAAGCATGAAGAAGCCCGTCCTCAGAATTCTCCTTGGATGATATTTTCTTTTCATTGTTGGATATCGTCACCGGGCTGGTTTGGCATACCCCATCATGTCCTCAAAACAAAACTTATAATTCTATTGATATCCATCAATCAAATTACATTTATTGGAATGTGATGCTCAAGCACAGAATAAATTGAAATCAATCCCTAAAAAGCAATAAGAATTCCCATGCAGGGGAAGGTGCATGCCCCTAATTAAATGAGGAAATCGAACTACTAAAGACCATGAATCATCTTCACCCTTCTTGATCTTGTGATGCAAGCCCTTCAGGTTTGATATTCTTCCATAGATATGTTGCTACCCTCTTCATGATGGCATCAAATTCGACTACCTCAGGAAAATGAGACGATTCAAAAGGTCTTCTTGGCTCTCTTTTTGGAGTTGCAATTTCTCACTAAAGATAAATCGCAGCACTTTTGCTTGACGAGATAAGCTCTTCTTTTATTTGTCATTTTAGCTCTCAATCATGAACAGATGGGTGAGCGGGATCGTTCCATATTCACCTAATTCAAATAAACGGGAACATGTAAGCATGAGGGTAAATAGAAAGTCGATCCATGACAATGATCTAATCAATTTTTCCATTTTTTTTTCATTTATTCATGAAAAGTTCTTCCAAGAAGGGCATTTCCTAAAAATGGACTAGGAAAATAAAGATAGACACCCTAAAAAGACCAAATTTCCTAAACATGAATTGAAAACAAATTCTCCAAAGTTTTTTTTTTCAAAATGCATCATTCCCTAGCAATTTCTCATTTCATTTCCAATTGACAAATGAATCAAATCAATGATTGACCTAGATTGTCATGGACCGACCCAAGAATATGACAAATAAATTGCATGGTATAGGGATAGGAGACTTACTTCGCCAAGGAAAATTAATGGCAATCACATAGACATGCGCATGGTAAGTGGCTCGATTTCTAATCTATAAGGCTTATCAGGGTGGAGCCACAAGGATGATCGGACTAGCCACGGGCTTGTGGACTATGTCGGGTCCTCATGACTCCAGCTTGGTCAAAGAGCCGACCCGGGTTGCGAGCATGCAGACCGAGGTGGGTACTCTTGACACCATGAAAGAAACTTCGGAATTGAAATGGGCGACTCGTACCGCGAGCATGCGGTCGGAGTGGTATCCATCTCAACACCATCCTAAATGATCCTATGCGGCCTAGGTTCGGCGGCAGGTTGTGTGTGCAATAGTGTAGTGCTAAATGCAGGGCATGCACAATAATTTAAATCAAATAACACTTCAATAGTTTGAATTTAAAACATTCATCCCCAACGCCAACCTGCAAGGCAAGGGTTAGCAAAGACTACTCCCCTTATATCTCCCAATCTGCAAAAACATTTAACACCTTAAATGTTAGGGACGTACCTGGGATCCTCGCAGCCAAACAAAAATATTTTTTTAAAAAAAGAAAATTGGCCTAAGTCCACTAAGAGTTTCAACTCAAGTCCCCAGTGGAGTCGCCAAGCTGTCGCGACCAATTTTTCGTCGGGGGGTGAACCACCTAAGGTTTGGCTAATGGATTGTTAAGTCTAGACTTAACTCGGGCTCTCCTAAGCCCATACCAATTCGCGACTTAGGTTCAAGTTATTAACATGCGATTGATTTTTAATTAGGAGTCGCCACTAATCTATTTTTTGGTGGGTCGATTAGAAACCCAAGTAAAGTAACGGGAGATTCACTTTTACTCCTACGAACCAGAGATTTATGAGTTCGGGGATTTGGTTACGTTAAATTTCTCTAACGCCCTTTCGGTACCTTTCTTTTTATTTTGAAAAATGTTTGGCAGACAGCTTGGATTGATTTTAAATCTATTTCCCTAACGTGTGAGGTGTTCATGCAGGTGCGCAAACCACCAATTTAACACTCAGATAAACAATAAATAAATTGCAACAAAAACTTACCTCAAAGCAACGAAAGCATCTGCAATGTTAAATTAAAACCCACATCAACAACCCTAGATATGGTTTCTAATTAACACGCAATGTTTGTTTTCAATTTTCTTAATGAGAATCTAATCTTTATGCAATGCAATGTTACTAATCTAACATGTAGTGATATGGCATGGCAATATAGCCTAAACTATATGACATGGATAAAAGAAATGCAATAATTAAATGTGCAATCTAAATTAACCCAAATGACTTAATTCTAATGACGTGCGATGCAATGCAATGACGTACACGATTATTTCAATTAAAATGACATGTGAGCTATATGTTACGCAACATTTATCAAATGACCTAATCTGGTGACGGTAAATTTCTAATTAGAAATGAACCTAACAATAATCACTAAATGACGTGCATTTCATGAATCTAAATCTATATGACATGCAAATGACATTTTTATTTTAAAAATGCAATCTATCCTAGAAATTACAACTAATTTATCCTAAGACAAATTTTATGAAATTTGAAATAATCTAGCTAAATTAAGATTCTATCTAATTTAAATTAGGGATTAAGTCATATTAAATCCTAATTTAAACTAAAACATTATCTAAATCTAAAATGCAATTTATCTAAAAAAGATTATCTAAATTTAAAATGAAACATGCAAATTTATCTAATATGCCATGACAATGTCCTAATTATATATGACATATGCATGATGACTTCTTTTGTGTTTTTATAAAATTCGAAATTAAAATTGCCAAATAATTAAACATGTAATTCAAATTTAAAACTAACATCCTATGCATTTTTGGATTTTTTTATTTAAAAATTCGAAATAAAATTGCAATCCTAAACATGCAAGATAATAAAAACAAACCTAATCCTTATTCAGATTTTTTTTTGGATTTTATTTACAAAAATAAGATTGACTCAACCAACTTAACGCCATGAAATCAAACAAGATAAGATTGATATCTAAAAATCGACAAACCATATCTCGCGCATGAGATCGGGTTGGCCAACTTTAAATTAAATCGTGAATCGAATCTCGGGCTTGAGATTGGACTATCGATTTTTATAAGGGATTGCGAGTCGGATTTCGGGCGCAAAATCGGACTATGAATCCCTCACTTGAGGGGCAATTTCATGTTGGAACATCAATCATATATTTAGGAATAATCCTACTAAGAAAACAAATAAATAAGTGAGAATAACCTTAAAATAATAATAATAAAGTAATAAAAGAAGAACTACCTAAATGATTTTTCTTTTCTTTTTTTCTTTTCCAAGCAAGCTTGTGCCCGTGTGGTGGTCACCGTCGGTCCAGCAAGGGTGTCGCGGTCGGGGCTCCGCCGAAGGTCCGGCGAGGGGCAGTAGCGTTGCAGGGGGTCTCCGTGGGTGTTGATCGCGAGTCGTCGAGTAGTGGACTCACGGCTTCGAGCGGGCGGAGCGGGGCAGGAAAAGCTCCGGATCGGCAGAAATCAAGGCAGCGCAGCGAGGAAACTCGGTGATCGGCTTCGACGAGCTTCTGCAAGGCCGTGCTCGCGGAAGGGCTGGGTCGGCGGTGCCGGTGTCACGAGCTTATGGGCGATGGCGTCAAGAGTAGGGGCGCTGCAGATCGGCGACAGCAGAGGCGGAGTCGGGCCGTCGTGGGTCGGTGCGGTGGTGGAGCTTCGGGCTGAGGGCGGAGCGAAACGGCGTCGCGGGAACTCGGGATCCGGTGCTCGGGCAGAGGTTCGGTGGTGGAGCGCGCGGTGATGCGGAGGAGCTTCGGGTAGTCACGGATGGAGAAGCAACGGGGGCAGCAAACTTGGAGAGAAGATGAACAGTAGGGGTCAAATCACCCCCTTTTTCTGCTTTTCCGCCTCTCCTCTGTCTCTTCCTTTTACTCTCCTTTTCACTTCCCACTTTTTTACTTTTTGCTTTTTTCCTCTTCCTTGATCTGAAGAAAACCTAGCAAAAAGCCTATTCTCTCTCTTTCTTTTTCTGAATTTTTTCAAAGGAAGCCCCTTTAAACCTCTCGCACGCACGGCCTTTTATAGGAAAAGGAATTGGATTTTCAAATTATACTTCGAATCAATCTTCGCAAATCTTTTTCACAAAATTTATCCCATATTGTTAAGGATTCGAGATCAAGATGAAATTTTTTCTAAATCCAAATCTTCTAAAGACAAATCGCAATATTTTTTTACCCATCTGCCCTATCTAAAAAAATTCATATCCCGATTGAAATTTCAAAATTAATTTTCCCACAAGATAATTTTCGATCATTAAAAGTATGGGCTTGGGCCGACTTGCTCGCTTCGTGGGCTTAATCCAACTAATTTGACCTCACTCCGCACCGGTCCAATAAATAAAATGCACCTAAATCTATATGCTATAAAATTAAACCCTAATTTTTAATGCGATAAATGACTAAATGGGCCGTTAAAATTTAGGTGTCAACAAGTTTTATCTTCTACTTTTCATATGGAAAAATCCCTAATTGTGGGACATATTGTTTTAAAATAGTCTATGGAAGTCTGTCTGTACGTTGTCGTATTCTTTCTTAATCTAAAGTAATATGCTTTAAAATCAATTAGTGCCACCTTTCGTCCATGAGTTGCACTTATTAGTGAAAATATGTTCACTCATAAAAGTGACATCCTGATATAATATTTGACTATCTGTACAAGCAATATCTAGTTTAATTTACACTGAAATAATCATGTACTAGAATGATATGTCAATCCTGCTGTTGGAAATTTGCAGTGGCACTAAAAATGCATTGTCAACTAGTCGAGCCCATTGGAGGCGAAACATACAAAGCTAGTCAAACCCACTATATATGCATGCACTGGCAAAGCAGCAAATAAATGTAACACACAGTTATTGCTTAATGCAAGTTGATAGATCAACTCTGAATTAAATCGCATAAACATTCTAACAAAATTATTAAAGAAAGAGGCAAAACAAACATTTGAAGTATCTTTTACTCAAGCGGTCGACAACAGATTCTTAGGAGATGGATCATCATAACACAAATATATATACCACAAATCAACTGCATAGATGGAATCATTTGACATTAATTTCTTCACACCTCAGTAATATGATAATCGAATCAAATAAGTACAATTATTACATAAGACATTAAGGTTGTGCACTAATTATGCCTATTCCAAAAAGAGAAAAAGATAGCAGACAAAAAACATCGTATGATATTTTCGAAAGCTATAGATTATAATCTATCATCTAATATATTATCTACTATGGGAGTAATTTTTATGAATTGATATTTAAAGAATGATTAAATGAGTTTAGTGTAATATTAAATAACCAAAACTATCCAACAAAAAGTCAATGAGAGATAAGTGACTAAAATAGAAAAAAAAAATGCAACCTAACGTGTTAAAGTCCAACGACAATCTCAAAAGCGGAAGGAAAGTTTGCTTTAGCAACCGCAAATATCAAATACCAAATAGTAGTAGAGATAAGTGAGTAATGCAAGGATAAAAGGCAGCAATCTAAAAAGAAGAAACAAGAGAATCGGATCACAATCGTCTCAACTAGATTGCAAGATTCTTTGCTCGTCCACCAAGCTGTGGCCTTTTCCCGGCCTTTGGTCTTTGTCCGTAATGAGTGAGCGAGCGAGTAAAGTACTTAAGGTACAACAAAAAATTACTTAAGTAACAAAATACACGAAGGGGTATTTTGCATAATTTTAACTGTCCAATACGATTTTGTTTATTTTTTGTAAGGGTCTTAAGAACTAATGAGTTTTTCTTTTCTTTTCTTTTGTGCAACTATGATCAAATCATTTTATATCGATCTCAATCACACTTATATTTATAATATTAAATTTGTGCATTAGTTACACATATTGGATAAAAAAAAATTAGATGAAGACATCCTGTGATGCCCTTGAAATCTATAATTTGTAATATATCATCTGATGTCTTATCTGCCAAAGCAATTTTTATGAATTGATATTTAAAGAATGATTAAATGAGTTTAATGGCAATATTGAAGAACCAAAACTATCCAACACCAAAAAGTCAAGGAGAGATAAGTGACTAAAATAGAGAAAAAAAAAATATGCAACCCAACTTGTCAAAGACCAACACAAGATGGCAACCTCAAAAGAGGAAGGAAAGACTGCTTTAGGTTTCGCAAATATCCCAAAAAAAAAACCCAAACGGTAGTAGCGATAAGTGAGTAATGCAAGGATAAGAAGCAGCAATCTCAGAGGAAAAAAACAAGAGAATCAGATTGAAATCGTCTCAATTAATCACTGACCTCTTTCATTTCCTCTTTGAAAGATTCTTTGCTCGTCCACCAAGCCGTGGCCTTTTCCCCGCCTTCGGTCTTTGTCCGCAAAGTGATAGTGGGTGAGTGAGTAAACTAATTAAGGTACAACAAAATATGACTTGAGTAACAAAATACAAGAATGCGTATTCCACATAGATTTTAATTATTCATTATGATCTTCTTATTTTTTGTTAGGGTCTTAAGTAACTAATGAGTTCTTTTTTGATCTTTTGAGCAACTATGACCAAAACATTTCATATTAATATCTCCACGGCTCATTGATGCAATAATCAAATCAAATAATCCATAAAATAATAATTATATTTAAATTATTAAATTTATGCATTAATGATGCATATTGCAAAAAAAAAAAAAAAAAAAAAAAAATAGACGAAGACATCATATGATGCCTTAGAAATCTATCATCTGTAATCTATCATCTAATATCTTATCTACGAAACCAATTTCCATGGATGATATTTAAAGAATGACTAAATGAGTTTAGTAGCAATATTGAAAAACCAAAACTATCGAACACCAAAAAGTCAAGGAGAGACATGTGACTAAAATAGGAAAAAAATGCAACCTAAGTGGTTAAAGTCCAACACAAGATGGCAACCTCAAAAGAGGAAGAAAAGATTGCTTTAGGAACCGCAAATATCCAAAACCAAACGGCAGTAGAGACAAGTGAGCAAAAGGATAAAAAGCAGCAATCTAAGAGAAGACACAAGAGAATTGGGTCACAATCGTCTCAACTAATCACTAACCTGTTCCATTTCCTGTTTGCAAGATTCTTTGCTCGTCCACCAAGCTGAGGCCATTTCCCCGCCATCGCTCTTTGTCCGTAAAGTGAGAGTGCGTCAGTGAGTAAAGTCATTAAGATGCAACAAAAAATGGCTTAAGTAACGTAATACAAGAATGCGTATTCCACATACATTTTAACTGTTCATTATGAATTTTCTTTTTATTTTTGTAAGGGTCTGAAGTAACTAATGAGCTCCTTTTTTCTTATGTGCAACTATGATCAAACATTTTGTAATAATTTCTCCATGGCTCATTAATGCAATAATCAAATCAAATAATCCATAAAACCATACTTACGTTTAAAATATTAAATTTATGCACTAATTATGCATATTGGTTAAAAAATATAAGACGAAGACATCGTAAGATGCCTTTGAAATCTATAATTTGTAATCTATCATCTAATATCTTATTTACGAAAGAAATTTTATGAATTAATATCTAAAGAATGATTAAATGAGTTTACTGGCAAGATTGAAGAGGCAAGACTATCCAACACCAAAAAGTCGAGGATCGATATGTGACTAAAATAGAACAAAAAGTCAGCAGCCCAAGTAGTAAATCCAACACAAGATGGCAACCTCAAAAGGAAGGTAAGATTGCTTTGGGAGCCGCAGATATCCAAAACCAGAAGGAAGTAGAAATAGTTGAGTTATGCAAGAATTAAAAGCAGCAATCTAAGAAAAGAAATAAGACAATCGGAGCACAACCTTCTTAGCTAATCACTCACCTGTTCCATTTCCTGTTTGCAAGATTCTTTGCTCGTCCACCATTCTGTGGCCTTTTCCTTGCCCTCAGTCTTTGTCCGTAGAGTGAGATAAGTGAGTGAGTGAGTGAGATAATCAAGGTGCAACAAAAAATGGCTTAGTAACAAAATTCAAGAATGTGTACTCTACATATATATTAACTGTTCATTATGAATTTTCTTTTTATTTTTTGTAAGGGTCTTAAGTAACTAATGAGTTCTTTTTTTCTTTTTCTTTTTGTCTTTTGTGCAACTATGATCAAATCATTTTATATTAATTTCTCCACGGCTCATTAATACAACAATCAAATCAAATAATCTATAAAATCATACTTATATTTCAAATATTTATATTTATGCATTAATTATGCATTTTAGAAAAAAATATTAAACGAAGACATCTATGATGCCTTTGAAATCTATCATATCTAATATCTTATCTAAGAAAGCTATTTTTATTAATTGATATTTAAAGAATGACTAAATGAGTTTAATGGAAATATTGAAGAATCAAAACTATCCAACAACAAAAAGTCAATGAGAGATAAGTGACGAAAATTGAGAGAAAAAAAAAAAAAAAGAAAAAAAAAGCGACCCAAGTAGTTGAAGTTGAACCCAAGATGGCAGCCTCAAGAGAAGAAGGAAAGATTGCTTTAGGAACCGCAAATATCAAAAACCAAACAGGAGTAGAGATAAGTAATTAATGCATGTATAAAAAGCAGCAATCTAATAGCAAAACAAGATAATCGAATTACAATCGTCTCCACTATTGACTCACCTGTTCTATCTCGGGTTTGCAATGTTCTTTGCCCGTCCACCAAGATGTGGCCTTTTCCTCGCCTTTGGTCTTTGTCCGTAAAGTGAGAGTAAGTGAGTGAGTAAAGTAATTAAGGTGCAATAAAAATGGCCTAAGTAACAAAATACAAGAATGCGCATTCCGCATATATTTTAACTGTTCATTATGAATTTTCTTTTTATTTTTGTAACAGTTTTAAGTAACTAATGAGTTCTATTTTTTTTTTTTTTTTTTTTTGTGCAACTATGATCAAATCATTCTATATTAATTTCTCCATGGCTCATTAATGCAATAATCGAATCAAATAATCAATAAAACTATATTTATATTTACAATATGATATTTGTGCTTTAATTATGAATATTGGAAAAGTACAAAGACATTATTAGACAAGGACATGCCTTTGACATCTATAATTTGTAATCTGTCATCTAATATCTTGTCTATGAAAACAATTTTTATGAATTCATATTTAATGAATGATTGAATGAGTTTAGTGGCAATTTGAACAATAATAATAAAGCCAAGGAGAGACAAGTGACTAAAATAATAAAAATGTGCAACTTAAGTAGTTAAAGTCGAACACAAAGATGGCAACCTCAAAAGACAATGGAAAGATTGCTTTAGGAACCGCAAATATCCAAAGCCAAAAGGTAGGAGATATTAGTGAGCAATCCAAGGATAAAAAGTAGCAATATAAAAGAAGAAACAAGAGAATCGGATCACAATTGTCTTAACTAATCACTCACCTGTTCCATTTCCTGTTTACAAGATTCTTTGCTCGTCCAACAAGCTGTAGGCTTTTCCCCACCTTCCGTCTTTGTCTATAAAATGAGAGTGAGTTAGTAAAGTAATTAAGGTGCCACAAAAAATGGCTTAAGTAACAAAATATGAGAATGCGTCTTCCACATATGTTTTATCTGTTCATTATGAATTTTCTTTTCATTTTTGTAGGGGTTTCAAGTAACTAAGGAATTCATTTTTCTTTTGTACAACTTTGATTAAATCATTTTATATTAATTTATCCATGGCTCATTAATGCAACAATCGAATTAAACAATCCATAAAACTATACTTATATTTAAAATTTGTGCATTACTTATGCATATTGGAAAAAAACAATTAGATAAACACATTATTAGAATGAGACATCGTATGATGCCTCCGAAATCTATAATTTGTTGTCCATCATCTAATATCTTATCTATGAAAAACAATTTTTATGAATTGATATTTAAAGAATGATTAAATGAGTTTAGTAGCAATATTGGAGGACCATGACTATCCAACACCAAAAAGTCAAGGAGAGATAAGTAACTAAAATAGAAAAAAAAATGCAACCTAAGTAGTTAAAGTACAACACAAAATGGCAACCTCAAAAGAGGAAGGAAAGATTGCTTTAGGAACCGCAAATATCCAAAACCAAACGATAGTAGAGATAAGTGAGTAATGCAAGGATAAAAAGTAGCAGCAATATCAAGCTGAGGGCTCTTAAATGTAGGCTTAAACTCCTAAATAAAGAGGCTTATGCGGACATTTCAGCTAAAACAGATGAGGCTAGGAGATTGCTCTCCCTGGCCCAAGAGGCCATTCAACTAGACCCTCACAACCAGGATCTGGCGAATGTGGAAAAGGAACACCTTCGGGTTTTCTCCGAGTTGCGCCTCCAAGAGGAATCCTTTTTAGGCAGAAATCCAGGGTTCGTTGGCTTAAAGAAGGAGATCTAAACACTAAATATTTTCACCACTCAGTCAAGAGAAGCCACCTCCGAAACAGAATTCTATCAATCTACAATGGGGACACTCTAGTTTCTGATCCTCTTGAGGTTCATCACCTCTTTGTCTCTCATTTCCAAGCTCTCTTGGCGGCTTCCCCCCCTTCCTATGTGCCCACAATTGAGGAGATCAGGGAAAATCTAAACCATACTCTTGATGATAACCCGAGTTCGGACTCTCTCTCGGCTGTCTCGAGATAAAGAAATCCAAGATACCCTTTTCTCTCTTGCAAATGGTAAAGCTCCGGGCCCGGATGGGTTTAATGTAGACTTCTTCAAGCGATCTTGGGAAATTGTTGGCCCTTCGGTCTTATTAGCGGTTCATGACTTCTTTGCCTCTGGTCATCTTCTTAAGGAGATTAATTCAACCATCCTGACCTTAGTCCCGAAGGTCCCCAATGCTTCGTCTCAACAATGATTTCCGACCCATCGCCCTTTGCAACACAATCTACAAGTGCATTACCAAGATTATGGCTAACGGGTTAGCCGTGCTTCCTTCGATCATCGGTCTACCTCGAGAATGCTTTTGTTAAAGGTAGACGCATTAGTGATAACATTATACTAGCTCAAGAATTGTTTGTTGATTTTCATCACGAACCTTACCGGCCTAAATGCATCATTAAGGTCGACTTCTGCAAAGCTTTTGATTCGGTAGACTGGAACTTTATTGAATTAACCCTATTAGCCTTTAGGTTTCCTCGACTTCGTCCATCGAATGATGACTTGCATCCGGTCCCCCAAATATTCTATCTCCTTAATGGTGAACTACACGGCTTCTTTTCAAGTGGACGAGGATTCGCGGGGTGACCCCATGTCCCCCTATTTATTCACTCTTGTTATGGAAGTCTTTTAAGGGATTCTCAACACCCAATCTTGCAAACGGGTTTTGATTTCTTACGGAGATGTAAAGCAACCAGGCTCTCTCACCTCTTCTTTGCGAGATGACATTCTATTATTCTCGGAAGCTAATATGTCATCTTTGCGGCTTCTTTTGGATGGTATTCATTCCTTTGCTAGCTGGTGCAGGGCTCAATCCTAACCTCAACAAAAGTGAAATATTTCTTTCGGGTGGCCCCGAATCTCTAAGGAATGCTCTCACAGTACGTACCTCGGATTTCAGCTGGGCTCTCTCCTTTTAGATACCTTGGTGTACCTATTATCTCTTCCGTTGGGCAAGGAGGCATGTATTTCCCTAGTGAATACTATTACTTCTCGACTTCAATCTGGACAAACCGGTTTCTTTCTTTGGTGGCAGATTGCAACTAATCAAATCTGTCCTTCATTCTATCCAGGTTTATTGGTCTAGTGTTTTTATCCTTCCCACCTCAGTCACTAACCGAATTGAACAGATTTTCCGGCAATTTCTTTGGAGAGGCCCGAGCTTAGGGGCTGGAGGCGCAAAGGTGGCATGGGCGAGATGTCATTTTTTACCTAAGGAGGAAGGCGGTTTGGGTATTAGATCCCTTCGGATGAGCAATATTGCTATCATGCTCAAGCACCTATGGCTCCTTTTCACCGATAAGGAGTCGCTTTGGTCTAAATGGATTCACTCCATCTTCTTAAAACATAAAAATTTCTGGATTGTCCCAAGACCTACCTATTGCTCTTGGGCTTGGAAGAAGCTGCTTGGCCTTCGTGACTTGATCCAACATCATTTTAAATGGCGAGTTGGTAATGGGCTATCTGTCTCTTTCTGGTTTGATCACTGGCACCCCCGTGGTCCTCTCTACAAGCTGTTCTCTGATCGTGAAATCTACTGCTCTGGTATATCAAGGCATGCTACGGTTGCTACTGCTTTTCCTGCCTTTCCCCTATCTTCTGCTGTTGCCTCCTCTATTAGTAACTGGAATGATCCCCTTCCAACCCTCAATGAGGCCAGTGACCGTCTTCTATGGCTTGGTCATTCCTCAGGAATATTTTCTACTGCCTCAGCTTGGAGCCTTCTAAGGCCGAGGGATGTTGTGGTTCCCTGGTCGAGATTTATTTGGAACCCCTCCTTACCTCCTCGATATCAAACCCATCTATGGTTAATCTCCCGTAATCGTCTGCCAACCCAGGTATTATTACTAGCTCACGAGAGAATCCCTAATGTTACTTGTGTTTTCTGTTCTTCTACACCAGACTCGGTCGATCACCTTTTCTTCGGATGTACTATCACTAATCACCTTGCATCCTTTTGGGCGGCTAAGTGTAACCTACCTTGGAGGAATCATGCCTGGAACGACAAACTTTTATGGGTTATTGAGCACCTTTCTGATGCATCCTTCCACCAATCACTGGCTCGCTTTGCCTTTGGCGCCTTATGCTATCTCATTTGGAAAGTAAGAAATAGCATTATCTTCCGCAATGAAATATTATACCTCCCGGCATTAAAGGACTTCCTTCGTAAAGCTGTCAATAAGGCTTTATCATTTCCCAAGGTCCCGGACAACCCCCGTAATAGAAGGATTCAACTTAGTTGGGGCATCCCCCCTACCATCTTTGATTGAGTTTGCGGCCTGGTTTCCCTTCTTGGTGCCTCTCCTCTTCTTCTCCTCTTTATTTCTTTTCCTTGTGCGGGCCACTGTGTTGTGCGCTCTTTGCCCTTGGCTGCTGTTTGGCCTTCTTTGCTGCTGTTTTTTTCTGCATTGTATCTCTCTTGCAGCTCTCCCCCCCTCCCTTCTTTCCTTTCTCTTGGCCCCGGCCCCTCCCACTCGTTTGGATTTGTTGTCCTTCTGAGTGTGTTTTGGCGCCGGTTCCCCCCCTTTGCTGTACTTCTGTATAGCTTTTTGTGCTTAATTCTATATATCTATTACCCTTTTACCAAAAAAAAAAAAAAAAAGTAGCAGCAATATGAGAGAAGAAACAAGAGAGTCGGATCACAATGATCTCATTTAATGACTCACCATTTCCATTTCCTGTTTGAAAAATTCTTTGCTCTTCCACCAAACTTTGGTCTTTTCCTCGCCTTCGGTCTTTGTCCGTAAAGTAAGTAATTGAGTGAGTAAAGTAATTAAGGTGAAACAAAAAATAGCTTAAGTAACAAAATACAAGAATGTGTACCACATTTATATTTTATTGTTCGTTATGAAATTTATTTTTATTTTTTGTAAGGGTTTTAAGTAACTAATAAGTACTTTTTTTCTTTTGTGCAACTAAATTATTTTATATTAATTTATCCACGGCTCATTGATGCAATAATCAAATCAAATAATTGATAAAACTATACCTATATATGAAATATTCAATTTGTGCATTACTTATGAACATGGGAAAAAAATATTATACAAAAATATTATTAGACGAAGACATCGTATGATGCCTTTGAAATCTATAATTTGTAGTCTATCATTTAATATCTTATCCAAGAAAATATTTATGAGTTGGTATTTAAAGCATGATTAGATGAGCTTAGTGGCAAATTGAAGAACCACAATTATTCAACACCAAAAAGTCAAGGAAAGACAAGTAACCAAAATAGAAAAATTATGCAACCTAAGTAATTAAAGTCGAACACAAGATGGCGACCTCAAAAGACAAAGGAAAGATTGCTTTAGGAGCCACAAATATCCAAAACCAAAATGTAGTAGAGATTAATGAGTAATGCAAGGTTATAAAGTAGCAATATAAGAGAAGAAACAATAGAATCCGATCACAATTGTCTCAACTAATCATCACCTGTTCCATTTCCTGTTTACAAGATTCTTTGCTCGTCCGCCAAGCTGTGGCCTTTTCCCCGCCTTCAGTCTTAGTCCGTAGAGTGAGAGCGAGTGAGTAAAGTAATTAAGGTGCAACAAAAAATGGCTTAAGTAACAAAATACAAGAATGCATATTCCACATATATTTTAATTGTTCATTATGAATTTTCTTTTTATTTTTGTAATGGTTTTAAGTAACTAAGTTCTTTTTTTCTTTTGTGCAACTATGATCAATCATTTTATATTAATTTCTTCATGGCTCTTCAATGCAATAAAAATTAAATAATCCATATAACTAAGACATTATTAGACAGAGACATCTTATGATGCCTTTGAAATCTATAATTTGTTATCTATATTTTAATATCTTGTTTATGAAAAGCAATTTTTATGAATTGCTATATAAAGAATGATTAAATGAGTTTAGTGGCAATATTGAAGAACCATAACCATCCAACACAAAAAGTCAAGGAGAGATAAGTGACTAAAATAGAAGAAAAAAATGCAACTAAGTAGTTAAAGACCAACATAAGATGGCAACCTCAAAAGAGGAAGGAAAGATTGCTTTAGGAATCTCCAAATATCCAGAAAAACCAAACGGTAGTAGAGATAAGTGAGTAATGCAAGGATAAAAAGCGGCAATATAAGAGAAGAAACAAGAGAATCGGATCACAATCATTTCAACTAATGACTCACCTGTTCCATTTCTTGTTTGCAAGATGCTTTGCTCATCCACCAGTATGGCCTTTTCACCGCCTTCGGTCTTTGTCCGTAAAAGTGAGAGTGAGTGAGTGAGTGAGTGGGTGAAGTAATTAAGGTGCAACAAAAAATGGCTTAAGTAACATAATACAAGAATGCTTATTCCACATACATTTTTAACTGTTTATTATGAATTTTCTTTAAGTTTTTCATTAATTATGCATTTCGGGAATATATATATTAGACGAAGACTAAGTATGATGCCTTTGAAATCTATAATTTGTAATCTATCATCTAATATCTATAAAAGCAATTTTTTTATTGATATTTGAAGAATGATTAAATGAGTTTAGTGGCAATATTGAAGAACCAAATTCATCCAACACCGAAAAGTCAATGAGAGATAAGTGACTAAATTTAAAATAAAATAAAAAAATGCAACCTAGTTGAAGTCCAACACCAAGATAGCAACCTCAAAAGAGGAAGACAATATTACTTTAGGAACTGCAAATCCAAAACCAAAAAGTAGTAGTAATAAGTAAGTAATGCTAGGAGAAAAAGCAGCAATCAAATATATTTTAACTTTTCATTATCGAATTTTCTTTTCATTGTTTGAGGGCTTAATTAACTATGTCTCGCTCTTTGAAGACTTTGGAAGGCTTAACAGAAGACATCAGTTCATCCATTACTGAAAGTTCTGAGCTAAACAAATTCGTTATATGTACTGTGTCTCCGCACTTTGGAAATATCATATTACCCTCCTACACTTTGGCACTGCCATACCACACAAACTTTGAAAAATTATAGATTACTTTCCAAGCTTTCATATTTGTTTCAGCCTTTACTTTTTCCGTTTGTTTAACCGTGACATGTTAACTGAAAATGCACTAACTCATTTAGAGCACAGTAACATCTATTCCATGTTTTATGAAGTTAAGAAAATACAAAATAATGCAAGGTTGATAAAATCAGTTAAGAAAATTGTTGAGTCTGTCCGTTTTAGGTAACACTTAATGGTTATGCAAATTGCAAAAATAATGGATGCAACAGTAAATCCAAGCTTCTTCTTTTTTTTTCCCCGGGGCGGCCGCGGGGGGGAGGGGGTTGGTAATCTATAATTTTTCAAAGTTTGCGGCCTATTGTGTAACAGTATTAAAGTTCAAGATGGCAATTAATGCATTGTGACATCAAAATAAACACATAATATTACATAATGTAGAACACTCAGTTATATATATAAAAAAAAATTAAAGATTAGAATTTATATTATTTATATATGTGTATTTGCTATATTAATACCAAACGACATTTCAAATTACAAAGAACATGTCAGAAATTACATAATATAGAACACTTAGTTATATATAATAAAGAAATATACTTAAAAATCACATTTCACATTACTTGTGGATGTGTATTTGCTTAAGTTATACCAAACAACATTTCCAATTACAAAGAACGCGTCAGAAGAACTCTCATGCATTTGAAATAATTTAGAGGTATCTCTGATGATTTTTTGTCGTCGGATAAAAAAAAAATATATTTTCATGCATGCAAATTTCAGAATAATGTTTTAACTTTATTACAGTTTGCGCTGTTTTACCAAATTAGAGCATCAAATTGAAACTAAAACAAATCAATTCATGCACATCTACTGTATATTGATGAAGAAGATGCTGCACCTTGTCTAACTTGGATTTAAAGTCAGATGTATCCAGAGGAATCTCCTGTGCATGACCCAACAAAGGCATTCTAGGAGTTTTAGCAATGTTGGTACCTGATAAGTCCAACTCTATTAATGAGGTTAAATTTCCAAGTGAACTTGGAAGTTCTCTCAACCCTCTACATCCCGACAATGAAAAGTGCTTAAGCTTCACCAATGCCCCCAGTTCTTTAGGCAAATCAATAAGACCACCGCACTCTTCGATCTTTAATTCAATCAACGACACTAGATCTCCTATGAAGCTCTCAATTCTCTCTAGATTGAAGCAGTCTGCAAGAGTCAACCTCTCTAAATGCGAGCATCTGGAGAAGTCTGGGATTGTTGTTATGCTAGAACACCGAGTAACGGATAGAACTCTTAAATTTTGTGCCCTCTGTAAAAAATGGATGACATTTTAATTGAAAGAACCATCACATAGGACACATGGAAATTGTCAGACTGGAATTAAAACAAGTAATTTACCTTAATCAAGTCCCATGCTTTTGAATCATCCTTGAAGTCAATAGTGTCAAGTTTACAAACAACAAGATGATCCAAATACATATTGGCTGCCCTAAAGTCCTGAGGAGAATGCCAAGAAAACCATCTCAAATTTGAATGACATCTCGCAAAATCCCCAGCATAAGTTCCCCAGTGTAGCTCGAGGAATCTTAGATTTTTTAACCTTTCAAACTCTTCATTTGTAATCTCTATGGGGTCAGCATATCTAAATATCTTAAGAGCTTGAATCTCATCCTTCCTCTGCAAGTGAAATTTTTTGGAATAGAAGTTTATCAACTTCCAACCACTTGTTTTTCAACTCAAAATGAACAAGAAAAAAATTGTAAGGATTTAAACAAACAAAAAAAAAGAATCTTTAATCACAAAATATACAATTTTTATTTGAAAATGGGACATTTCTTACTTACCTTTTTGGTTTTTATGATTTCAAGGGCCTCTTGTGCAATCCACAACCTACTACGCTTTCTTGGATTGAATGGACTTTCTAAATGGACAATACGCTTTCCCAATTCTATAAGTTGATCATGCATCCAAATGTTATCATTGTCTAATATCTTTATCAAGCACCTATCGGTAAGAACTTTTAGTCCTCTTATGGGATAAAATTGACAATTAGCCCACACGTAAATTGCATCAGCCTTATTCTCATTAAACAAGAAGCATGCTATATCGAGAAAAATTTGTTGTTGATATTTGTCTTGGTTATCATAGCTAATCCTCAACGTCTCCATGATGTCTTCCTTAGGTACTTCCCTTAACCTAACCAACATCTCTTTCCAAAATGCTTCATCTTTCCCATTGAGTAACGAACCTATTACTTCTATAGCCAAAGGGAGCCCTCTCATAATTGAGACAATTTTACTTGAAAGCCCATGCTAAATATCGGAAGGAAATTCTCTACCAAAGGCATGCTGACAAAAAAGGCGAAGCGCAGCAGCGTCATCCATCTTTAGCATCTCATAGCATGGAATTTCATCTTTAAGTCCCTTAACATTCAGAACAATTTTGTTTCTTGTTGTAATGATTATCCTAGACCCTGAATGTAATGAATAAATCTTAATGTGCTCTTTTTTATCAACATCATCCAGAACCAAAAGGACATTTTTAGTGCTGAGTGTGTCTCCAATCCTCCTCATTGCTTCCTCACTATCCATTAATTGTTTTGTAGATCCAGAACCAACAATGTCAGATAGTAATTTCCTTTGCAACTGGACTATGCCCTCCTTGGTCAATGAGCTTTCTCGTATGTTCTCAAGGAAGCTACAACACTTTTCAAAGTGGGAAGATAGTTTATTGAAGATGATCTTGGCAATGGTTGTTTTACCGATACCACCCTTTCCATGAATTCCAATGAGCCGCACATCCTGATGGTTGACATCTAATAACTCTATCAATTGTTTTACTTGATCCTCAAGTCCAATTAAATGTTCAGTCACTGATTTTCGTTTCATCTCTAGCTTCTCCATAACCTTTTCAACGACTAATTTGACAATCGCTGCTTGGCTGTCATGTACACAAGCACTTTCATTAGTTGACTACATTAATTTCTTATACATGCATGCCACATGATTTTTCTTCCCAGAATCTTACTTTCCTTGTGTAATTGATGTTTCTTGAGGAGAACTCACAAAATAAATACAAAATAAAGTCGGCACCATATGGGATCATTGATGTCTATGGCCTTTTCACCGTAAATAGAAAATGGAAACTGATACCCTTTTAACATGGGTAATTTTTGGGGGGGTGGGGGCGGTGTTGAAATTTCTGTTTGAAGATGCAGATCGTTTATTTTAATAAGTAAGAATGCAGATCAAATTGAAGTTATTGACCTCGCAGGGGAAAATTTTAGGGAAGAAGTTAAAAGTACGATGTAAGGTTGAATAAGAGCAGGAATTGCGGGTTGTTTTCAATATTTTCCGTTAAAAAAAAAAAATCACAGGGCAACTTGTATCCCCTAAAACAGAAAAAGAAGAAATAGGTAGGGATCTTTAACGAGTGTTACCTTTGATCCTTTTTCACATTCCATCCCTTGTTTTCATCAACTTCCGCAAGAGCCTTTCTCCAAGCCTCTGCTTCCCGAGGAAAGTCCTCGTTGTGTTTCTCAAAAGCAATGCTATAAAGTGGAGTTCTAAGTTTAACATCCTCAGGTTCCACATCAAGAAAAATAGGAATGATACTTTTTTGACCTTCAGATTTAGAGACATTTTCTACTATGAGTGCAAGCTCTTGGAGGCACCGTTTACTAGAAGCATAAGTCTGAGAGAAGATGGGTATGTAGAGCATGGAGTTGTTGATTACATGTAGAAGGTTCTCACCAATCACTTTATCAATGGGGAGTTCATCATCCTCCTTGAATACACAAACTCCAGCATCTACCAAGCCATGGTAGAGGAAATCTGTGAATCCATGACGAGTGTCGGATCCTCTGAAACTCAATAACACTTGGTACTTACCTCCTGATACTCGTGCAACATCGCTATTCGTTCTGGCCTCTGAGTTTGCCATAGGTAGGGAGCTTATTACTTCCAGAAATCTCTCACCTAAAGAGAAAAAAGGTTGGTGTGGCGTGGCCTAGCTAAGACACGAGCTGAGGTTTTGGATATGATGGAGGCAAGAGAGTAACAATACCTAAAAAGCAAGAGTACCTAGGGGTGTCAAAAAAACCCGACCCGACCCAAACACGATCCGAACACAAAACAAGTTGAGTATGTGTTTCGGGTCTTAAAATTGTTCGGGTCACAAATACAGAACAAGTAAAGAAATATGTTTCGGTTCGGGTCAAGGCCGAACAATGTTTCGACCCGAAACACGTTAATTCCAAATTCCAAACAAGCTGAGAAACACAAACACGTTCCGATCTTTTACCGCTAAGAAACACAAACACGTAAAGAAATCCCTCATAGTCTTCGGCTCCGCCTTCTTCTCCGACGACTGCGCCTTCTCGTGGATTCCGCTGCCGCCCTCCGATCGACGCGCCGCCCGCCTCGCCGTCACCTCGCAGTCACAGTCGCCGTCTCCTCGCAGTCGCCGTCGTCGTCGCCGTCGCTGTCGCCGTTGCCGTCGCCACCCCTCGTCTCAACGCCGGAACCCTAGCCGCCGCCGAATCAATCGATCGTCGCCGTCCGTCGCCGAAAACCCTTCCCCTTCCCCTTCCCATGTTAAGGGTCGAGCTGAAATTTTGACGTTTAGGGTTCGAGTTCTGTGGGAGCTGTTGTTCCTGGAGATTGGACAAGTCTTTGGCCGTGGAGGTACGCCATTCATGCTTCGTCTCTGCGCATAGCTTTTGCTTCTTGAATTCGCCACGGTTTCTTGCTTTCTTTCCACCAATGGCTCCGCCTCTTGGGTCGAGTCCACTCAGTCCAGGACAGCAGCACCGGGCTCTGTACCCATCTGCGCGCGCTGGGTTCCCCTCTCGTTCCGTCATCGGTTAGGGTTCTTGGGTGCGTCGTAGATCGGTTCCTCTGCTCGAAACGCGATTCTCTCGCGATTGCGATCGAGCGGACGATAGTCATGCAAATGTTCAATTAGATTGCATTGTTGAGTTTAGAGATGTTATTTGAGATCGAGATCGTCTATTATCTGTATTTCAGTATAAATAAGTCCAAGTCTCTAACTCATTAGCTTTCTTCATTCAATAAACATGATTGGTTCTTCATAAACCATAAATATCTTTTTTTCTGTTCCAGCTTCAACTCAACTCTATTTTAGCCCTGTTTTTGTTCTTTATGCGATCTGTCGCTTCTCCAACTAAGTCAACTGGTATAGGAGTTCTTGTTAGAGTTATTCCTACATCATGTCAGGAGCTTAATATTTGTACTGGGGCTCAATCCATGTGTATCAAGAGTGAGTACTAAGAGATTCCACCGTGTGAAATAGCTTGCAAAAATCAGCAACATTTACTGACTTTGATCTTGCTGATAATAGGACAGGCAAGCTAATTGAAACATCCTGCTAGATCATGCATCAAAATAGCACAGAAATGCACAGAAGAGAGCCGCCTATAGGAAATAATGGAACTTTAAGAATACCGCCACGCACGCTAGTCAAGAATACCACTTCCCCTCTGCTTAATGTACGATTAATGTGCTTCCACAATGAAAGAAACAGATAAAAGACATTCTACATACACAGTAGCAGTAGGAGAATATAGTCGAACGCTTTTTAGATATAAAATGCAAGAGAAATCAATAGAACCATTGGGGAGACAGGGTGAGTAGGTTAAGTTCTATTATGCATTCATCTGTAAAGTTTAAGAGAAATTTACAGATGTAAGTGTGGGTTTATTGTGACATCCCGATTTTCCGATTCTATTTTCAATAAATTGAGACGGGCATTTTGTTGGCACGCATATAGTTCTTTTCCTTGAGTCGACCACTCATGTGAAAGCTAGTCTATCGGGTGAAGCTGTTAAGAGTTTCCAATGCATTCGACTCGAGAATTTGGCCAGGAAGCGATCTTTCGACCGAGCTAATCTGCAAGGGTCATTACGGCACAATTAAAGATCGATTAGAGATCGGAGATATGACGACTCGACAGAGGCATGTGATCAGGTGTGGGTGATTCCACCAGATCACACAATTCTTGTGGATCGGCACTAGACCGACTTTTCTATCGATTGGGTACCCTGTGTTCGTATTTGAAACCTTGAGATTACCCCGACAATCGAAAGTCGCCAATGTTTCAAAGATGTACATTGTGGCTTGAGATGATCAACCACAAGTCAAATGCATGAAAGTTTCTAAAGGCTACCTGGTAGGTTGGGCCGCGCTAGTATTGTGCCAAAGTGAAATTAAACGTGGAATTGAGATCGAATACAAGAATTGGAAGTCTGGTGTGTCACAAATCATTTTATGAGTATTAACTCATCTTTGGAAGATTTTTCATGCAATCAGAGTTCTTTGGCAAATTAAATCCGAGAATGGCTATTTTGGCTCGAGAAATTAGTAGGCCTGTATTTGGTAACGCTTTTGGGACTTAAGTTGATTTTATGGACAAATGAAGATGTGAATTGAAGTGTGGTGACATTGGATTAATTTATGGACTTTAAATTGGACTCAATTGGAGGAGAATTGATGGAAATTTAAGTAAGTGGATGTGCAAGAATTGGACCCCGACGGAAAATGAAATTTGCAACCATTGGAAAATGTTGTGGGAGGTTTTGAGATAGTGGAATATGACATCACTTGGTGATGTCATGGTGTGGGGCAAGAATGGCTAGGATGTTGACAAGTGTAAGGTGGAGATTTGATTTCAAAAAGGGCACCCATCAACATCATCTTCAAGCTTGGAGAGAGAGAGAGAGAAGAGAGAGAGAGAGAGAGAGAGAGGAGCTGCTCGTGCGACCAGCCCCGACGCCGCCTCCATCCGCTTGACCGGCCGCCCATCGCCGGAGTTCGCCACCTCGCCGTCATGCCGAACCGCCATTGGCCGACCCCTCTCCTTCCCCTTCCTCTCCCGTTGCGGTCTCTCTTCTCCATCTCCCTTGATTGCTTCGAGACCCAAAGAAGAACCGGGAGAAGTCCCATCCGGCCGCACGCCCCGAGGTCTCGCCGTTCGCCCATCGCCGCCGTCGCGCGTCTACCTCGTGCTTGCCCGCGCCTGGCCGTGCGCCACTCCGCCCGCTTCGCCTAGCTCATCGTCCCGAGCTGCTATTCAGCTCGTGCAAGAGCTGCCGGAGCTCATTCGTCACCGCCGTTCGTCGTCGCCAGCCACCGCCGTAGCTCCTCCGCCCTTTCCGACCTGAACCAGCGCCGGATCTACCCTTCCTCGGCCTCAAATCGCCATGGACAGCAACCAAGAAAATGGGTATGGCAGCTAAGTCTTGGCCCGTTTTGGCCACCTTCCCGAGCCCGGATACTCGGCCCGCTTTGAGAAAAGTTGTTCTCCTCGGTGTCCCCGTCGTTTTGGTCCGCTCGGCTCGCTAATCCGGTGAGTTTAGCTCACTAAACCTCGCTTAGAGGGTTAATTATGCTTATGGAGGTTTAGTTTATGTTAAGTATTATTAGGTTGTTAGTTTAGGTTAATTAAGAGTGGATTTGGTTAAGGTTGTGGTTTAATTTAAAGTGTGCTTAATTAAGGGTAAGTAGGTTTATTTAAAATAAGCCTTGATTTGACTTAAATGAATTTACTTTTGATGTATTTAAATGTTTCGAAATTATTATATGATTTAATAATATATTTTATTCGAAATTAATAAAATATTATTATTTAATTATTTTCGGAATAAATTTAATTATTTATTAAATTCGAAAATTTTGTCGGGACCCTAAATTCTCGAATTTCGTACCGGTCATTCTTTGTGTAGTCAGATTTTGAAATTGATGATTGGATATTATAAATCGAGTGTGGATTGTGAAAGATAGGGATATTATTATTTAATTAATTTTCGAAATAAATTTAATTATTAAATAAATTCCGAAAATTAAGTTTGGACCCTAAATTTTCAGAATTTTGTGCTGATCGCTGTTGTGTATTCAGATTATGAATTTGATGATTAGATATTACAAATTGAGTGATGATTTGTGCAATTAATTATTGAATTGTTGCGTGTTGGTTGAAAGACTTTGGGTCGCAAAGAGTGGCTAGGCCGATTAGATCCTTATTCTACTAGAAATGCCGTCAATGGAGAGTGACGTGGCTTGGGTCGCGGAGTGGCTAGGCCGACTGGACCTTTGTTCTTATAGAAATGCCGTCAGGAGAGTGACATGGCTCGGGTCGTAGTAGTGGCTAGGCCGACTGGACCTTTGTTCTTATAGAAATGCCGTCAAGAGAGTGACGTGGCTCGGGTCGCAGTAGTGGCTAGGCCGACTGGACCTTTGTTCTTATAGAAATGCCGTCAGGAGAGTGACGTGGCTCGGGTCGCAGTAGTGGCTAGGCCGACGGACCCATGCTCCTTCGGGAATGCCGTTGACGTAATGACGAAGCCGCGCTCCATGGGGGGGAGGAGATGCCTGGCATTAGTGTCAGTAGATAGCCGAACTGCGAGTAGGCTATGCCCTTGTGTGGCAGTGAATAATAATTGAAGTGTGTGTTAAGTGAGACTGTGATTTATATGAAAGTGATGATGTTCCAATTGTTTGAATTATTATTACGAATTGTGCTAACCTGCAGGGAAGAACTGAGGCGAGATAAGTTCTCTGTGTGATGTGGCTAGGCCACCCTTGGGCGTATTTTCTTTCTAATAGGGGTTTAGGGGGTTGAACTTGCTGAGACATCGTCTCATCCCGGTTGTGGGATTAAAATTTCAGGTCCCTGATGGACGGAGTGGCCAGATAGCTTTGGTTGGCATTGAGGAGTTGCAGAGGTGAAGCGATAAGATTGGAGGACGTGTCCGACTTGTAGGTCGTAGGACAGTTCATTTTTAAGAGCCGGTCTTTTGTAGACTTTTGGTTGTAGGCTTTCGTCTGTAACTCCGTTGGTTTATGTAAGTGATTGGTTGTGAAATTGTTTCCTGCTTTTTTATCCCGTATTTTATTGTCAGGGGTTTTATAGTACGTTCCGCTTGCGCAATAATAAATGAATGGGGTAGGCGACACTTCCTGGGATGTCGCATTTTTTATCGACCGTAGTGGGATGTGCGCGCGCTCGGGGTTCGGGCGTGACATTTATAGTGTCTACAGATTTTAAGTTTTGGGTTGAGACAGGGTGAGTACTGAATCTTTCCCCAGTCTGGTTGACCTTGCTGTGTTTGAACTGGTGCATGAAGCTTGTAATGGAGGGCATGCTTTGCACCATAATGTGCGCTTCCCTTATATGCTATAATGATGCAATACAATGTGTTTTATACATTGGAATTTTGTTCTATCACTAGATCTTTTATTGGCTTTGGTCATGACATAATATTGTATTTCTGAGCAGAGACCAGCGACACACTTAAACTCCATCTCAAGGACATTGGGTTAGAATTTTCTTGGCAAAAATTGCACTTGCATCTGGAGTTTTAGCTTTCCTCTAGCTCTACACCTGTATCCAAGGTATGTCTCTTTTAATCAGGTTCAGTAATGGCATTTCCAAGTCTTGGTTGAAAGCAATTCTTTGCTGTCCATCCTTCCCTGGATTTATAGAAGATTGGTGTACAGCCATTTATCAAACTTTCGATGTCTTGTCTCTTCTATTTGTCTCAGCAAATATCTCTTCCTTTAGGAAAGAGTGAGAAAGATTATAGTTACATAATTATTTTCTTGTAATTTTTAAGGCTAATGATAATTTGCACCCAGAATTGGAGGAAGATGTTCGAGAGGAATGTGTGAAACTTGGCCTGTGGATTCCGTAAAGGGAAAATTTAGAGCTCTATCGCCGTTTTGCCAAGAGTCAAGCACCTCCAGTAGAGGTAACCAGAACCAATGCTGCCGTTCCTGATGCAACATCTGAAGTTTTGAGTGATGAACAGCTCGCTTTGTTAGTCCACACGTTATGGGTATTGGGTGGGCTGATGGAACTCCTATGAGATATCAATATGAAGATTTGTGTGAAAAAGATTGAGGGCTTGTGGTTTTGTTGCTGCAGTGTATGGTAGTAATTCAATTCGCAATTAGGGGGTAGATGATGACTATGGAAACATGACTGTTGCATTTACCGTGAGGCCAAACTCAAAGGGTCGGGGGTCCTGGGATACTGATCTTGATTGCTGGTTCATGGAATAAATTCTCAGTTAAATCAGAGTTTAGAACATTTAAAATTAGTCCAGTTGGAGCTGTGTGCTTATCTGGTGTGGGTCTCTTTTTTCGTGGATTGGACCGCGGGACATATTGCATAGCAGTCGGCTAGTTCAGGTCTTTAAAAGGGAGAAAAATTTGCAAGATAGCATTTTTGGTTGTCCAAGCATATATAAGCAAGAAATCCCAATTACCAAGAGCTTCGTCCATATTCAATGGTATCGATTCTGCCATTAGATTGGCATTCAGGAGCTCGCATCTAGCTTGATACGTGTTGAGTGATTTTCTAAATGGTAATACCTAGTTGAAAAACAAACAAAACAAAATGAGCGATATTCTTAATTAAGGTAATCAGACTTTACAAAGATGCAGAAAAACAATAAATAAAAAAATGACTAAGTGTAACTCGTATTGGGTTAAAAATACTTACATTTTAAATGGAACAAATAGAAAAAAGAAAATTCAAGACTGGATGGGTTAGGTACCCATTATAAAAATAATTACATTTTAAATGAAAAAAAAAAAAAGAAGAAGAGGAAAACACATAAACCCGACCCGACCCGAATTTCCGATGCAAGTCTAATGTGTTTCAGGTCGGGTCGGGTCGGGTCACAGTATGTGACCCTTATGTTTCGGGTCGGGTCGGGTAACATCAAAACTCGACCCGTTTACACCCCTAAGGGTACCAGTACCTTAAAAAGCCTGGCCGGCTCACTTTAAAGTCAAGTTATAGAACGTTCTGCTGTCTTTTTGTCGCTTAACGTTCTGCATTACCAGGTGGACGATAAGATGCCTGAGACTTTTTATAAACTTGGGAAATTTTTAAAGAGTCCTTGGGAGACCATAAAGGCCAATCAGGAGTCATTCTACTTGAAAAAGAAAAAAACTAAAAAAAATATTCAATGGAAGGGGAGGATAGTGCAGCCAGGCGGCACATGGGAAGGGCCCATGCGTATAGAGAGAGAGAGGGATAGATTTGACTTTGGACACGCTAGCAAAGGGAGCGAGGGGCGAGGCATCTGAGTATGGGGAGACGAAACCGCTGAGGTTTGCCCTAGCGGGGGAAGGTGGGGGTTCGAATCCCCACATTTTTAAGGAGGGTTGGGATAGGGATAATTTAGTTTCAGGAGTGGATTTCGACTCCTACACTCTGCAATGAGGTAGGACAAAAGTCTGAGAGTAAGTGTTAGAGTAAAAATAGAGTAAGACTGACTAAAAAAAAGAGTATGAGGAGATGCTGCAGCGGCATTGAATTGTACTGCACATTCAGCACATTCAGTGGATACCAGTGCGTGCACCTTTTCGTTATCTTATCATAATGCCATGTCGCTTGGTTCCTCTAAAGTGAAAGGGTAATGCGTTTTCTTTTTACTTTTTTATGAATACAAAAGGCTGTCCCGCGGGGTAGACAAATCTAGAAATAATATCAAATTGAGGACCAAGGGTCCTCAACTAGTGCAAATTCTTCCAAATCCTTACTATGCACAACTTTGAAGTGTCCATTTTAACCAATTTATCTTATAAGAATTCTATATCTATTAGCCTATGGGATCGGTTAGACATCAAGTGAGATATAGAGGAATAGCTTGCCTTGTATGCAACTACAGTTCTCAATTCATTTTGGCACCAAACTTGATCGATTATCAACTAACTGTCCCATGCAATCTTTATCTAATTATGAGTCATAAAGTTCTCATTTGCTAAGTGTCCATGCGATTTTCTTTTATGTTTATTATGATCCTAGTGTGTAACCTAACCTTCCAACCAAGAAAAATGAATCACAACACAAAAGTTAATATAAGAGAAATCATAAGTAGATCAAGAATAATAATGAAAGGTGAGTAAAAAATAAAGTATGGTAAGATACAATGTTGGGCAAAGAGTATCACATGTCCTAATTGTTAAGTTCTAGAACAGCATCTCCATGAGCTTAAAAATCGAATTTTACAATTTTTGTTTTTTTAAAGGCTAATCTACTAAGCCTAAACTAAACTTAGAGAATGGCATAAAATTCCCAAAACAATATAGATATTAACTAAATGACATTAAACTAATTCTAATGTAACATCTAACAATCTAATCAAGGCCTATTTTAAAGATATTTTTCCAATATTTCTCCTTTTTTTATTTTTTATTTCTCTAATTTGTAATCAAAGGGGACAAGGACCGAGCCCATGGGCTCGGTCCGAATATGGACTAAACTAGGGCTTTGTGTATTGGGCCAAGCACAAAAATGGGCTTTCCATGACTAGCCTCTTCAATTGAGTCAAACCACCAAAATAACTCTGCCCAAACCATTCTAAACTAAACCAAGCACAAAGTCCCTAAACCAGATCGAGCCCAAATTTACTCGAACAAGATTCAGCCCAACTCATACTAAATCCTAATTCAGCCTTTTATTGTTTTCTTTCTCTCTCTCTCTCTTTTTATTATCTTTATTTTTTATTTTTTGGTTTATTGTTTGTTTTCTTAAGGTTTGTTTAGGGTTTGTATGGTAACATTTCTGTCTCTTCCAATTTATGTTCTTTTGTTCCTCGGAACAAAAAAAAAAAAGAACAGAAATCCGTTAGGTAAAACTTTATTCTCGGAAACAATTTCTCTATTTTTGTTCTCGGGAACAATTTTTGAACGAAAACAAGAAACAAAAAAAAAGTAGCTTCTTATTCCTAGGAACAATTTCTAGAAATAAGTCAATTTTCTTTTTTATTTTTCTTTTGTTTCTCTCTCTTGCCGCGGCCACCTCCAACCGCTCGGAGCCACCATCGACCGCTACCGGCAGTCGCCGCCGCCGTCGATGGGCTGTGTGGCGGCGATTGGCGATGACGGTCGGCGGCCGATGGTCGTGCAACGGTGGCGGCGAGCTGCAACGGTTAGTGGTCGGCATGGCGGGCGGCATCGGCGATCTATGAATAAGAATAAAAAACGAATAAATACAAAAAAGAAACTGTTTCGTACCAAACACATTTATATTACTTTTCTATTTCAAGAATAGAAATTTTATGTAGTTACCAAACATCTTATTTTACTCTAAAATTATTCTCCGGAGTAAAAATAGAAAAGAACTAATTCTAAAAAGAAATTGTTCCCCGGTTAAGAGGCGTTACCATGCGCACCCTTACTAACCAGCCAATTCTTGACTATGTCTGTTCTTTTGTTCCCTAGATTAAAAAAAGAACATAAATCCATTTGGAAACATTAGTTAAATTTCTATTCCTAAGAACAAATCAATGGTTAGTGATTTGGAACAAGATCAAGGAATTGAAAAAAGATATTTCTTGGTCCCTAGGAATAATCTAAGAAGCACCAACACTCTTCGGAAGCCTTCATGTTTTGTCCGACACGCTCTAACACGCAGTCAACGAGTGTCGGGAAATCCGACACGTGGTCAATTCTTCCCGACACACGAGTCCGAAATTCCGACATGCGATTTCGACACGCACGGGATCAATTTTAAAAATTTTCAATAATTGAAGGGTCAAAATATAAATATATGATTTACCAAAATATATATATATATATATATATATGAAAAAATAATAAAAATAACAAAAATAAAGGGGAAAGAAGAAAATTATCACTCTCAAGTTTTTCACTTATAAGTTTTGACATTCCCATGAGTGACAATGGAACGCTCATCTTCTCACCGGCATTGCCCCACTGCCCCAGATATTAAAAATGAAATAAGTAAAATCAAACAACTACTATTAATTCCAAGCAGAGATGCAAAGCATGTCAGCATCTCCTACATCAAAGCAGAGCATGGGAGAATAGAGGCATTACCTTGTTATAGAATCCATTGAAGTCGCGGCTTGGTAGGCAGGAACTTCAGGAAGTGCTAATGAGTAGAATCAGAACCGATGGAAAAGCATCGAGTAAGATTGAAGATCTTTGAGTTAGTCGATTGCAAAACGGGTTAGAACAGGGCGCATTAGAACAGGGCGCATCCTCTGCTCTCCCGGAACTGGTGCCGGTGGAGAAGAAAGATGACCAGAGACTTCCGAGACAAATACCAAGCTTTGACGATCAATTTCTTATGAGTGATTTCTTTCTTGCAAATCTGTGAGCTTTTTCGTCGAATATGTCTCTCGAAAAATAGTTCTTCCCCCAAACCAGCATGGGGAGAGAGTTGGAGAGTGAAAAACCAGATTCCTCTTTGCGTCCAATCATAGAAATTGGTTTAATTAGGCGATAATTTTACCAATAATGAAGGAAACACTTCTTTTTAAAAAATTTCCAGGAGATACTGTCATTAGTTCACACTTGGCATGGCACTTGGTATTGGTTTAATTAGATAGTATCATTTCCTTTTTGCAATGTATTAACTATTAGACCCAAAAGATAGGGCCCATTTGGTTAGGCTTTTGGGGAATGCATTTATAAAAATGCAAATACCTTTAGGTGAAAGGAGTTTTCCAAAATGCAAATATCGTTTGATAAAATTTGCATCGAGATACAACTTTGGCCAAAATACCGTTTGGTAAAATTTGCATTTGTAAATGACTTTTACTAAAATAAAAAATAAAAAAATATTTGCATTTTTTTTTTGAAGTCCGGCCACCGAACCGCCGAGATCCGGCGACCGGATGGCCAGATCTGGCCCTCGGATTGCCGTCGAAGGTTGGGCGACCCCAACCGACGGCCGGAGGTCGGGCGACCCCGGCGATGGCCACTGGGTCGCGCGACCTCGGGCAGCTCGCGACCCAAGCGGCCGCTACCTAGGGTCGCCCGACCTTGGCAACCATCGCCCGGGGTCGCCCAACCTCCGGTGACCGCTTGAGGTCCGGCGATGGTGCCGGGGTTGGGTGACCCTCGGGCGCGGGTCGCCAGCGCGCGTGCCGGCGCGCGTGACCCCTTGGTCGACGGTCGTCGACCTCCGCGTGCGGTGGTTTTCCTCGAAGATGAACATTAACCTTGAAGATGAACAGTATCCAAACTTGCATTCTCAAAATACAACTTTCGAAAGCACCTCCGGATCTTCATTGGGCTAAAGGTCCTTAGAGCCACTTGGAGATGCAATTGCATCTTGCCAAAGTCTCCCAAAAAAATGAACCAAACACGTTTGTATTTGGCCAAGGGACTTTAGAGTCCCAAAGCCCTTTCTAAATGCCCAACCAAAGGGCCATACTCGCTTGGCATTCCTCGAGTGTTTTTGAGCGTGAACGATTTTCTCAGTTTACGCGGATGACAACAAAACTAATTTGACATTATTTAAACCCAAACAAAAGAAATAGATGAACTTCTGATTCTCAAGTGATTTTATCTGGTGTGTTCTGAGTCTCACTGTGAAAATTTGTAATCTTCATTGAGCTTCTCTGACTTGTTTTGCTGGATCATTCGTCCTTATCATGGGGGAAAGGTTAACGTGAGCCATGTGCAGAAGAATAGAAAAAGAATACGAAAAGATACTTTTGTTCCCTTTTGATTTCAATGTGTTGTCCCCTATGACATGTACAGATTGGCATTGTTCGCAAAAAAAAAAAAAGAGTAACAATTAACATTTAGTTCAACATGGAGAAAATCATATAGTTTACCGAAAGAGAGAAAATACTCCACGTATAAAGGATTAAAATGGGATTAGTCAGCCACAAGCACATGCAAGCGAGAGAGAGAGGGAGGGAGGGGGATGAGCGGTCCATCCAAACTAAGTAAAAACTTTTAGAAAAACCATCCAAACTATTACTCTATATTAATGTCAAATCAGTGAATTTGATTTAATTTGAGTTGGCTCGAAAATAAAATAACTCAAATTAACCAATTTAACCTATTACGACAACAAAATATTCAGTGATTTGCAAGTATCACGTCAACTGCCCCAGCATCGAGTTTTTCTTGGTGACAGCTGCGTCAAGTTCGTTGCAGATGAAGTCAAACGTGGCCTTGCTCATCCGGAACGCGCGCCAAAATTCCTCCTCTGGGAACTCTGGGCTGTTGCACTGCTCTTACCAGTCCTTCGAGCGGTCCTCCACCCGCAGACGCCACTGCTAGCCCACGCTCGGCGACAGCGCGTGGGGCTCACCGCCCTCTGCCGCTGCGGCCACAGGGGCCTGACTGCCTGACGCGTTTGTTCTTCCTCATCTCGATTTCGTTTGCATCGTCGTAATGCTCCTGGATGTGGCAGTAGTAACCGCCCATCGCTCGGACCCCTTCATTCGAGTTCGATGTCAGGGTGGCCTTGCCTTGCAGGGACTCAATGAAGCAGCTCTCCCTCTCGCGCTTCTCTTCCTCATCAGGCAAAACAAGCGAGGTCAAGATCTCTCCCACCGACCCACGACCAGTGAGATTGCCGTCACCCTGCGAGGCTCGCTCTCCTCTTCCGCCTCCTCCGTCTCGTTCATTGTCTCCCTCTTCATTCCTTTGACGCTTTAATGGGCGATTCACGTTCCCACCTATGCCATACGAGTCATCTTCGTCCGCTGGGGCTTGATTCGCCAGGTCAGGTAAATTGGGGGCGTGGGAGAGCTCGTCCTGAATCTCCTAATTGAGAAATAAAAATGGAGTGAGCTATATTAATCGGTGGGAAGACGTTCGATGGAATATGTCTAAACGGGAATGTGAACGCTGGGAATGTAGAAGGAAGAAGAAGAAAAGTTCCATCGGATTGGGGTGGTGGACAGACTGCATTAGGAACAAATATCCAACCCAGGTAGTTAAAGTAGAACAGAAAATGGGAACCTAAAAGAGGGGGGAAAGATTACTTTAGGAACCGCAAATATCTAACACCAGATGAAGGAAATGCATCAGTCGCCTAATAAATGTGCCAAAAAAAGAAAAAGAAAGAGAGAGAGACAATTTTAGAAGGGCGGATATTGGGTGGGTAAAGAAAAGAGAGGAGCATATTTGGCCAAAAAAAGGAAGCAAATCTTCCTCTAATATATAAGATTTTATTTTAGATTTTATCCTTTGCTTTACCAGCACAAGACTACGTATCTATATTCCACTCATGTTTATTATACTTATCGTTTTATTTTATTTTTTTTGGTAAAAACTATCGTTTTATTTTGATACAAACAAAATACAAGAATGGGTATTCCACATGCATTTTTAATGTTCATTAAGAATCTTCTTTCATTTTTTGACAAACCATTTTAGTCACTAGGTCTAGATCTTTGACGGCTTTGTTTTGGTTCAGAGAAGATATTAGGTCATCTATTCCCGAAAGGAATGGGTGAAGATATTTGATGGAAGTTCCGAATTAAACAAAGTACTTACATGCACAATAGCACTTTCTTTTTTCTTTTTTTTTTGTCGGAAATAGCTTGGTACTTCTAAAATATCATATTTCCCTCCTAAATTTTGGCACTGCCTCTTAGTAGCACGCAAATTTTGAAAAGTAATGAATTACTTTCCAAACTTTCATTTTTGTTTCAATCATTACTTTTTTCCGTTTGTATGACCGTTAAATGTTAACCGAAAGTGCATTAACTCGTTTATAACAGAATAACATCTTCTACATGGTTTATGAAGCTAAGGAAAATAGAAAATGATGTATGGTTAATAAACTACTTGAGAAAATTCGATCAAGAAAAGTGAGTTAGTCCAGTGTATGTAACACTTTAACGGCTGTCTAGATTGAAAAACTAATGGATGCAACATCAATCAAAGTGCCTTTGGGTGGGGTAAGTCTATAATTTTTTAAAGTTTACGAACTATTGCACAATAGTGCCAAAGTTCAAAAGGGCAATTATGACGTAATATCCAACACTCGATTATATAACAAAAATTAAAATATGAAATTAGAATTTATAGTACTTTCATTTGTGTATTTTGTCCATACATCACAACATTTCAAATTAAAAAGAACTTGTCAGAGGACTGCTAATGTATTTGATATTGTTTAAAGATCTTTCTAATAAATTTTCGTGGTTGGATTGAAAAAATATATTTCCGTTCATGTAAGTTTCACGATAATACTTAAATGTTTGCAATTTATATTGTTTTACCGAATTATAGTATCAAACTGAAACTAGAACATATTAATTCACGCACATCTACTGTATATTGAGAAAGAAGATGCCGTACCTTGTTTGATGTTTCTAGAAAAATCTCCGATATGTAATGCGACAAAGGCATTCCAGGTGGACCGCTCGGAGTGGAATCTTTGAAAATGTCTCCACACCCCTGTATTTTGACGAGGCAATCATTTGGTATATTCGCGCAAGGGTCATCAATCAACCTCCTCAATGATGGGCATTGCGTGACCTCCAAGGATTTCAAAGACTTTGGATGCTTTAGGCCGCAAACATCAGTAAGTTCATCGCACTGTTGGATTTCCAATTTCTCCAGGTTTTTCACGCAATCTAGCCATTTTATTGTTTCCAGAGATCCGCATTGAAAAACGAAGAAAGACTCCAATTTTTCCGAAAAGGAGAAAGATATTTCAATTAGATCCGGACAAGACGACACATGAGCTTGCCGTAGGTTTTCTGAAGAAATGGTTAATGTCCGAAGCTGTTCACAGCCGTCAATAGTTAAGCTCTCCAGTCCTGGAAGTTTATCGAGTGGAATGTCTTCCACTTCAACATAATAGAACTCTAAAGTCATCAAATTTCTCAATATCAAGCTGGAAGGAAGTAATTCTGCCCACCTGAAGCTGGAGCATAGTAAATCCAATCTCAACAGAGAGGACGGAAGTTGCACAACGGTTTTTAGGTTTAGGCAAGACAAAGAGGCCAACTTTGGGGGTGATGAAGCATGTTGATCAAACATCGTCCTTGAGGGAAGCTCCAAGAACCCTTGGATCTCATGACAATTTCTTAAATTTAGCATTTGGAGGTGATGAAGCACATCGATGTTCCTGGGAATTTCGCAAATTTGGGTGCTATTTAAATTTAGGATTCTAAAAGATGACAAATCTCCGATTCCAACAGGAATTTCACCTGTCATCTCATCATGCCCGGAAAGATCCAGCTCTTCAAGGATTTCCAACATGCTGATGCCACTAGGTAACCGCCAAACATGATGCTCCGGAGAAAATGATCCATTTTTTGGTAAACTCAATATGCGCAATGATCTTAACTTTCCAATGAATTTGGGAAATTCCATCATTGTCTTGTCTGTTAGAAGAAAAGACTTAGGTTTTAATAGTCCATCCATGGACCTTGGAAGTTTGGCAATGCCTGTTTTTGATAAGTCTAACTCTATCACTGAGGTTAAATTCCCAAGTGAGCATGGAAGTTCTCTCAACCCAGAACATCCCCTCAATGAGAAGCGCTCAAGCTTCAGTAGTGCCCCCATTTCTTCTGGCAAATCTGTAAGACCCTTGCACCATTCAATCTCTATCTCAGTCAATGACTCTAGATATCCAATGAAGGTTTCAACTCTCTTTAGCTTGTCACAATGCGAAAGAATCAACTTCTTTAAACTCGAGCATTTAGAGAAGTTTGGGATTGTCGTTATGCCACCACATTGAGTAAGAGATAGAACTTTCAAATTATGTGCCATCTGTAAAAATGGATGGCATGTCAATTGTAAGAACTATTGCATAGTACACACTAAGACAATCATACTACAATTAAAGCATGTAAATTACCTTGATCAACTCCCATGCTTTTGCATCATCTATGAAGTTAGTATTGTGAAGTTTAAAAACAACTAGACAATTCAAATCTATATTGTCTCCTATCAAATCCCAACGAGGAGAATGCCAAGAAATCCATCACAACTTTGAACAACACTTTGCCAAGCCCGCATCATAAGTTCCATTTCCTAATCCGAGGAGTCTCAAATTTTGTAACCTCTCAAACTCTTCATGTTTAATCTCTATGTGGTAATTCAATCCATCTAGCTTAATCGCTTGAACCTTGTCCTTCCTCTACAAGTAAAATTTTGCAATGATATGAAGAAGTTTGTCAACTTTTAACCACAATGTTTACAACTCTAATGTGCAGGAAAAAAATAATAAAATTTCTAGACAAAAAGGAATCCATAATACCAGGATATACAACTTCTATTTAAAAATGGGACCTTTCTTACTCACCTTTTTGCTTTTTATGATTCCAAGTGCCTCGTCTGCAACCCACAACCTACTCTGCTTTCTTGGGTTGGATGGACTTTCTTGACTGACAATATGCTTTCCCAAGTTTATGAGTTGATTATGCATCCGAAACTTATCATTATCTAATATCTTTATCAAGCACTTCTTGATAAGAACTTCAATTCCTCTTGTGGGATAAAATTTACAGTTCGCCCATATGTAAGTTGCATCGTCTTCTTCTCATTGAAAAGGAAGCATGCTATATCAAGAAAAATTTGTTTATGCTCATATTCTAGGTCATCATAGCTAATCCTCAACTTATCAAGAATCTTTTTCTCAGGTTCTTCACTTAACCTGACCAACATTTCATTCCAAAATTTTTTGTCTTTCCCCTTAAGTAACGAACCCACGACTTCGATAGACAAAGGAAGCCCTTCCATAAGGGAGACAATTTTACTTGAAAGGTCACTATAATGATCCAAAGGAATGTCTCTATCAAAGGCATGCCGACAAAAAAGCTGAAGTGCAAGAACATCATCCATCTTTAGCATCTCATAGTGTTGAATATCACCTTCAAATCCCCTATCTTGCAAAATATCTTTTTCTCTTGATGTAATGATTATCCTAGATCCTCGATGTAATTTGGAATTTCCTATTAGATTCTTAATGGGCACTTTCTCATCAACATCATCTAGAACCACAAGGACCTTCTTATTGCTAAGTGTCGCTCCAATCCTCCTCATTCCTTCTTCACTATCTTCAATTTTTTCTATAGATCTAGAACCACCAATGTCGGATAGTAATTTCTTTTGCAAATGGACGATGCCCTCCTTGATTGACCTTTCTCGAATGTTCTCAAGGAAGCTACAACACTTTCCAAAATGGGAACATAATTTATTGAAGACAACCTTGGCAATAGTTGTTTTACCTGTACCACCCATTCCATAAATTTCAATGAGCCGCACATCAAATTGTTTGACATCTAATAATTCTATCAAGTCTTTTACCCGATCATCATGTCCAACTAAATGTTTAGGTACTGATTTTTGTTTTATCCTCAGCTCCTCCAAAACCTTTTCAACAACCAACTTGACAATAGTTGCTTGGCTGCCATGTATAAAAGCGCTTTCATTAGCTGACCAGATCAGTTACATGCCCATGCATCACCCATGGGTTTGTCAAAATTATAACTTAAGAAAATTGAAGTACATCAAGAACGATCTCTAAGTACACTGAAAAATCAGTATATGTTAATTAAGTAGAATTCACATGATACTCTTTTCATATATTATTAGACAATTTTTTTATGACTATAGTATTGGTTTACATGATGGCAAAGTTACCAAGTGGCTATTATATCATGCATAAGCAAAAATTTGGCATTTATAGCTAAGCCTAGAAAACATTTCAACACTCGTAATAGGAGAATCATGATCCGAGATAATGTGGACAAATGGAACGTCATCCATTGAACATCTGCAGTTTGGTGAAGAAAAATAAAATCCCGATTCCTGTAACTATTTCCCAGCGCCAGCAGGATAGTTGTTGTAATAATTTTATTGCTCAACTTATGCATGAAAGTCTTCTATGAATCTGATTATGAAAATAATAAGGCACTTAAAGAACCACGTCACATTAAGATTCATTCAAAATTGAAAATCGAGGAACCAGACTCCCATGGGGTTAGTGTGGTGGTTAGAGAATGGACATCTCTTCGTGGATTAGGCAAACAACACTGTTTTGATTCTCCACATCATCAAGTGAATATTTTCCTATGTTTGGCCCACCAATCTGGGTTTTGGCTTGCGGCTTTTCTGTTTCATTGAGTTAGTAGGATAAGTCATTGTTTCAGAATTTCCTATCTACTGTGTTCTTCCTTGTCCATATAAAAAACAAAATGGAGTGGCCATGTCAATTTGCTTTCCACTAACTCCATTTTTTGGTTAAAAATCCAAGATTTTCAAGCGATCTTTCTAGCACATTTGACAATGTAACCCAAGAGCTCAAGAGATTGCCAAATCTAAATCGTCCAAAAACAGTTCATTTACGTTGGTGAAGGTAAGCGGCCGCCCATAATGCTATAATAATGCATACTAGGTGTTAATACACTACATACTATTACATTTAAATTGATCGATTGACAGCTAAATTGTGCATTCTTATTGATGAATAATGATAAGCTAATTAGCCATGTGGTCCTTTCCACCTTTATTACTTGGGAAAATTAACCATATTTTTCTTTGTTAAATTGCATCTATTGCCTGACTTATTAGTCCAGTTGCCACTTTCTAATCAGAATTACCCTCACCACTCTCCTTGACTTCAGCCGCCGTCCGTCCTCGGCTGCTGTCTACCGGTGCGCTACTTGTACCGGCGTGAACTGCTGGCATCCACTACACCGTTTGTCCTTCTCTCTCTCTCTCTTGCTCTATGAATTTGCGGACTCACCAAAATCAGAGGCCTCCGCGTCGTCACCGACCTCGGATTAGAGGCCTGCAACGGCCATCACTACAGCCTGGTCCAGATCAAGGTTGCCCGGCCTCGAGATGGACCTCCCACGACCACTGCAGAGCTCGAGGCCCCGAGATGACGCCCTCGTATTCTTTACATGTTCTCAGAAAGCTCTCGATTCTATTGAATATTTAGACATTATTTTTTTCACCGAATCTTAGTTTTCTTGTGCGATTGGTGTTTCTTGAGGCGCACTCAGAAATTTATAAAATGAAGTTGGCACCGGAGGCGATCCCAGATTTTGTTGATCTAATTCCCTTGAAAACCTCACGAGTGTAAATAGATTTTTTGGGTCGAAATTAGTGATGATGCAGATCAATATGGCAGCAAAATCTGAAATTGATTTTGGTAGGGATCTTATAAAAGCTTCACATATTTTCCGTCAAGAAAAAGAATAAAGAAATCATTGGACAGGGCAACATTTTATCCCTTAGAACAGAAAAAAAAAAAAAATAGGTAGGGATCTTTAAAAATGTTACCTTTGATCCTTTTTCACCTTCCATCCCTTAATTTCGTCAACCTTCGCAAGAGCCTCTCTCCATGCCTCGACTTCCTTGGGAGACTCCTTCTCATGCCTCGAAAAGTCTTCAATGTACCTTTGAGTCTTAAGCTTGACATCATCAGGTTCCACATGAAAAAAAATGGGAAGGATGCATTTTTGACCCTCTGATTGGGACAAATTCTGTCTTATGTGCACAAGCTCACGAAGGCACCATTTACTGGAAGCATAAGTCGGAGAGAAGATGGGTATGTAGATTATGGAGTTGTCAATAGCACGTAGAATGTTTTCACCAATCAATTCGCCGACGCGGAGTTCATCTTCATCCCTGAATACACGGACCCCAACATCTTCCAAGCCATGATAGAGGAAGTCGGTGAATTCATTTCGAGTGTCAGGTCCTCTGAAACTTAGAAACACTTGATACTCGCTTTCTAATTCCTGTGCAACATCACTATTTGTTCCAGCCTCTGAGTTTGCCATAGCTAGGAAGCTTATTCCTTCCGGATATCTCTCACCCCTAAAGAGAAAAAGAGGAGGTTGTGGTGTGGCCCGGATAAGAAATGAGCTGAAGTTTTGGATATGAACTAGGCAAGTGAGTGCCAATACCTAAAATACTTGGCCGACTTACTTTATAGTCAAACGTAATTGGTTATTTCCCACCTAAGGTTCTGCTTTAGCAAGGACTTCTTAAATAGTCTGGAAATTTTTAAAGACTACTTGGGAGACCATAAATGCCAATCAGAAGTTCTTTTATTTGGTTTGGGATAAAGGCATCAGTCCTTCAATAATTGCAAACCGTTAGATCAAATCTCTTATTTATTTGTTTAGTTATTTGTGCAATTGGACTTATAAACTGCATACTTTTTGTTCGAGTTGATTCTTCAATTAAAATTATAAACGGAGATGCTGATGTTCCACCTTATGGGAAGGATAGCGCAGTCAGGTGGCAAGGGCTGCGGCCCTCGTTCAAGTCTTCAGAAAGGGGGCGGCCCTCACCCAAATTTGAGGCGAGGTTCATCACTCCCGCTTGCATGCTGAAGAAGATTGAAGAGGGCGCTTTGCTGGATTGTAAGGCGGTGGACATCGCAAAGCTTAGGGACGTGTAGAGGCATATGTTGATGGACAGCCTGTGGAAGAAGACCGGAGAGGACAATCTCTCACTTCTTCAAAAGCTTCTTGACCGAGTGGAGAGGACCGAGGTGAGCGAAGAATGCGACCCTATAATTATAAACAAAACTAAAAGGATTTAAATGCATTTCTCATGATTTTTGTGAATCGATTTAGCTATTACAGAGTGAACTCGTCTTTAGGCAAAACAAATGCAATCCACACTGCAACAAACTACTTTTAGATGGAGAGGCGTGCATTTTCTTTTTTCTCTTTCCTTTTCAGATTAAAATTTTAAAAACAGCTTCTTAAATTAAAATTGCCACATACATGTCACGTCAAATGTTGACGATCGACTCAGCATTTCCATTTGCATTTTTAATGAAAAGATCAACTCGTAAAAAATAACTATATAGTTTAGGAACTCAATGGCCTTGAAAATGTTGAGGGACTTGATTAAATATTTTGCAACAGTTTAGGGAGTTTCTATGCCTTCATATATTTTTATCTCTGCATGTAATAAAGCTCATTAATCAACTTTCACAAAGCATCATCAAGAACTGTTGCTGGAATGATATTTTTTGAAGCTTTGAAGCTTTAATGACCGCTTGTAATCACCACTCATTGTTGTAGGGAAGACATTTTGCATTACTACATTACTTTCCACGGAGAGATGGGGGTTCAAATCCCCAACTTCTTGGGAGAGTTGGGATAAGAATGATTTAATTTTAGGTGTGAGTTTCAACTCTCACGTTAAGGTAAAAGTCTGAGACTAAGAGTTAAAGTAGGAGTAAAGTAGAATTGACAAAAAAATAAAAATAAAACTATTTTGGGGCAATTTATACGCATAAGATATTAATAACAATTCATTGATGAGAATTCCAAAAATCACGCCTGTTTTACAACATTCGTTGACGTTATTTCAAAATAAAGTCTACTTAAGTTATGACATAATGTTTAACGCATGCAAAGAACCTCATTGTAGCTTTTCGCAATTATTTTGGGGTTAGTTCATCTCTCCCTTCTTCCTCCGCGTTTCCATGTAATGTCTCAGGAAATAGAAAGAGTGTGCCACAAATAATGATTAGGGATTAGTCTACAGTTGCCCTTGAACACAGAAGTAGAGGTGCCAACATGCACAGGGTACCTAATTCTTCTAGTCACTTTGGGCGCGCATGACAACCATTATGTTTCAGAAATAGTTTCTGGAACGGAAATAGATTTTTCTATTTATATTTCTAAAAGAGTTTCTAAGCAAAAATAACCATTTGATAACAATACAAAATTTCTACTCTAAAAATAGAAATTTGTTTAATAACGACACAAAATTTCTTTCTTTCCGGGTTGCGGCGGCGACCGGCGGAGACCAGTGATTGGTGGCAAACGACAACCGCGTGGGTGGCCGATGGCGCCTGGCAACCGATGGTGACCGGTGACTGCGGTGGCGGGCAGGCGACCGACGGCCGACGGCGGCGACCGATGACCGACGGCGGCGGTGGCGACCGTGACCGATGGCGGCGGCGATAACCCGTGATCGGCGACGGCAACCAGCGATCGGCGGCGGTGGTGGTGGCAATGGCAGCAACCGACGGCCAACAATGGCAGCAACCGGCAACCGGCGACAACGGCAGCGGCGACTGGCGACCGGCAACCGATGTGATGACCGGCGATCGGCGGCAGCGGCGATCTACGACTGGCAGCGGCGACTAACGACCGGCGACCGGCGGCGGGCGACAGGCAATGGGCAGCGGTGGGCGGCGACCCGGGGGAGGAGGAGGAGGAGGCAAGACGTCGTAGAAGAGATGAGAGTTACCGAAATTAGGGTTTGCGGGAGAAATTATTTTTTATTTCTGTTTCAGAAATAGAGAAGTAGATTTTTCTATTTCTGATTTCTCTTCCAAACCTATTTTTTTTAATATAAATCTATTCTAAAAATAGAAAAACGTAATAGGTTTATCAAACGGATTTCTCTTCCAGAAACTGGTTTGGAATAGAAAAACTATTTATGGAACAGAAATTTGGGTTATCATGCACCCCTTTGCGACTGCAACCCTAATCATATCGTGCCCTCACATGCCCTTATTTAAGCTCACCAAAAAGAACGAATCTCTGCATTATAAATTCTTAGCTCTTCAACTTGCTCCTAAAGTTTCTTTCTTTCTTTTTTGCGAGACGGTTTTCTCACAACTAAATGTTGGACGAGTTATTTTTTACATGTCGTTTAAGGCAATGCCAAGCAGGGAAGGTTGGTCTTGGTTTGTCTCTTTTGTGCAATTGCCAGGACATGAACAGAATGCAGTAAAATGGATTAGTTTATATGGTTCTGGCAGCTCATAACATGGTGGAGAAGGGGAGCCAAATCCTGCGAACATTGAATAGTCAAAAGTCGTAAGTGTTAAAGAGGGATGTCATTTTTCTGTTGTGGACTGCGAGGCATGTGCACTGTTTTTTTGTTAAAAAAAGAGCTGGATTTTACCCGTTATTTAATTAATTAATCTGCCTCTAATGAGACAAAATGCCAGCAAGTTTTTGCACAATTTCGTACTCTCAAGTGGTCTTGTCCATAAGTAAGGATGTTAGTCCCAGCATACCTTGCATTTTTTGGACGCTTTATTTTTTAAATGAAGCGCGCCGGACTTTTCAACAAGCGAAATTTTTTCTGGACTTGTTGGAAGACCGTAAAGGCAAATTTGCTGCTAATCAGATAAGTTCACAATTATTTTCCTTTTTGGCTTAATAAGATACATGTGCAAGCCCATAGGTCCAGGGTTGCATTCCCTGAAAATAAATGGAGGTCCCATCTTCTGAGAATTATATGTAGCTTTCTACGGATGTCTCTGCGGATAAATAATCTCATAAGTAATCATTACTGACTCTAGTGTTCGGGATATGTTTGTAAAAGATATTAAGGTGAAAATAAGAAATTAGTCATCTATTATATTGCATTACCGACACATGATATACACCAATCAAGACTACATTAATTTATGCCCATATATGAAGTAATAATGTCATTGGTTTCGTGGGCTAATGACGTAGTCAAGGAGTTTCAAGAATTTCCAAATGGTCCACAAAACAATGGTTCTGTTAAGTATGTTGATGTCCGATTCGGAAGGAGTTGATTTTCATGGCAGTCTTAAAGCCGAATGTTTCAAGCAAAATGCAATTATGAAACTTGGATCTACTTCAGAGCAAAATTGAGAGGTGACTTTACAAAGCAGTAGCTGAACGAGACGCAACTTGTTTACACCATATCGACTACATCATATTAAGAATAAAAAACAATTGACAAGCCACTAATGCAATCGAATCGAATTATCTAAATGAATAATGATAACGTGTCTTCCCTCTTATTTTTAACTCTCCTAAATTGCTTTTACATTACATATTACGCCCTCGTTGAATGACCACGCAAATTTTTTCCCTCTTATTTTGGTCATAATTATGTAAACTACTTCATCTTTTCTTTAGTTCCGTTTTTTCTACAGACCAAACTAGTCTAGTCCCCATCCCCCACCCCCCCCCAAAAAAAAAAAAAAAACAAACAAACAAAAAAACAAACGCATGAAAAATAAGTTAAGAAAAAAATAGCATGTTTCTCATAAAAAGAAGAAGAGAAAACCGAGTTGAACCGAATCGGGTTTTCGTTTGGGTCATATTCAGTTCAGATCACGATTCCACTCACTCCGTCAATTTGGTTTGGTTCGGATTTCTTGAAACCCGAACTAAATTGAACCATTAATAACCCTTCTTGTGACCTTCCAGATATGTGACTGCTAGATGAATTCCAGATTTCAGAGGAGTCAGGTACCAAAGGGTCAGAGCCTGGTTAACTGGCAAATTGCGAAGACAAAGCCATACCAGAGTTTGTGCCTTTCTCTTCAGCTGCATCATTCGAAGCATTGATGTTACTTATATATCCCCTGACTCTTCTCATGGCATGCTGGTGCCACGACTCATGAAGATACGGCTATAAGATCCAATTAAACCGAGACAAGAGAAAGGAACAACATCATATTAGAGAGTGAGCAAAGAAAAGATAACAATTAAGTTTATCCCTAGTGAATTAAATTGTGAGGTAGCTGAAAAAACTGTAACGAAGATGAAGTATGCAGTCAGATTGCCCCATTTGGTTCAGTTTTTGCAAGGAGTCCATTTGGAAAAATACAAAACGTTTAGCATTTCGAATATTTAAAGCCCAATATAGCTACAGACCTACTTTAAACTTTCAACATTTTGGAAATGCAAGTCCATTGTCACAATTCATCTTCTTCCTCAGCATCACGGGAGTAAAGAAGAAGAAACGATAGGCCTTCAAAACCAGATCATTTTCTTGACGACATTACGTATGGAAGGAGAAAGTGCCAAGCAACAACTTCCTTTCAAATAGGACATATCAGTCCCATTAAAATTCTTTCAGGTCTGCGACTTCAGAAAAGCTAGATATAACTTAACTGTCATCCTTGGAAAAGAGTAAGCAACTTTAATATCCTCACGGTCTCAAGTAGAAATCCATGAACTATGTATGAAGTAATTGAAATGACTGATCACTCTGTTTATCTGAAAATAAAACGATAGCAATCACCCAATATGGTACCAATGGAGGCCACGGACCATGAATTTGTCCAAAATTGGGAAAGGCAACTTTCCAATGAAGTAATTCTCCGAAATATCACTAGTGTAAGAGTTGAAAATACTTCATAATGGTGGCGTAACTTTGGATCCATATTTTTGTACCTAATTGAAGAGAATATCACACAACACTAATCCTTAGCAAAGGCACCCTAAAAAAGCAAATAAAAGATGACCACCTCTTCTAGAACTCCTGGTAAGAAGGTACAAGAAATCTTTTCTGGCCTTTACGATGGTCTTGGTAACTGAACACACGAACCTGAGGATGACCCTAAGCAAACTTTATTGCTTCCCCTTGCCTTGGGAACGTGGTCCATATATTCTTCATACGGTTGAAAGAAAAAGGAAACTGGTTATTCGGCTATCAAAATGCAAACGCGGTGCAGGTGTTAAAGTGGGATTCTGAAGGTATGAGCAGTTCAATTAAAATAGTAGAAGAAGAAAGCAAAAGCAGGACATAAAACGTTCCGCCTCAGATGCAGGTTGTCCAGGAGAATCGTGACGTTTCTAATGGAAAAGCGAGGAAGATACAAAGCCAGATATCTTAAAGGAAAAGTCACTGAAGTGGAAGCAAAGTGCATGTGCAGGGAATACGATAAAACATACGAGGACCTTAGCTTTTATGAACATTGTGCAGCGTGATCAACCCATGTCTCATTCAGCAATCGCAGCAAACTAGATGGTCTTTTGGGAGGCACCGGGAGACCCGTAGAACACCACTGGAGAAATATGCATCCCTCACCATTGGCTGGACTTGCGTGCTCTAATTGTTGTTGAGCCAATTTGAGAAGTTAAAAATGGAAACTCAATCAGCATTCGCCATGACAAGCACTAAATATGGAGCTTGAGTCTTATAGCGATGGACAGCTGGTTATAACTCAATAAACTGGCTTTCCTCAACAGCAGCCTTAGTTGATTCTTTGATGATCCTGGTGTGAGAGCCCTCAATGTATAGTCTGCCATTTACGGAGCTTCCCTCCTGCCATTTCCTTCTAAATCTCTTCCTCTCTCTCTCCCGTGGCCTATTCTGATCAAATCCATAACAAGTGTCACAAAGGGAGCTCGGAATAGCCAAAACAGAATAAACCGCAGCATTAATCGCATTCCCCATAATATCCGTCAGTCGATCAATCGCCAGCATTCCCCATTAAAGCAATATGCCACACTGAACGCAGTAACAGACATTTCAGTCCTAATCCACCATGTGCAGTTCGAAAGTTCACTCGAATTTTCCATTGATCGGGAACGAGATTAGCAAATCTAACCGGGAAAACAACAACAAAGAAAGCAAAGGCTCCGAGCATGTGAATGCACTGGGAGGAGAGACGCGCCTGAAGCACTTGAACAATCAGGGTTGGCTTGTCTATATTAAAATATGCGACTTGCAGCGCATGTTAGGGACTACAACACATTATGTGCATTCAGGCATTTATTTAATCGTGTTTGATTGTGCCAACCCAAGTCATGTTTTTATAGAAACTAAATCTTATCCAAAAATTTTCATGAAAATCAAACTGAGGGTTTTAGAAACTTAAATTAATAGGCGAAAGTATGATTTAATATTTAAATATTCTATAAAAAAAATGACAATACATTCTGTTTCACCAAAAATGCGAATTTACTTAGGAAGAGAGATATCTTCCATCTAAAGTTTGATTTTGGTTGTTTTGTGAAAGGAGTTTTGCATTGATTTAACAAGAAATTAATAAGCTCAATGTCGCGACCTTCCCGAAGCGGGTTGGACCACCTAAGGGTTTGGCTAATGGATTACTAAGCCTAAACTTAGCTCGAGCTCTCCCAAGCTCATACCAATTTGCGACTTATGGTTTGAGTTCTTAATATGCAAATGATTTTTATCATGAAGTCGCCACTAATCTATTTTTGGTGGGTCGATTAGAAACCCAAGTAAAGTAATGGGAGAATTACTTCACTCCTACGAACTAGAGATTGAATGAGTTCGGGAACTTGATTACGCTAGATTTCTCTAACGCCCTTTCGGTACCTTTTCTCTTTTATTCAAAAAATATTTGCAGGCAGCTTGAATTGATTTTAATTTATCTTCCTAACACATGAGGCGATCATGCGGGTGCGCAAGCCACTAATTTAACACCCAAGAAAGCGATGAATAAATTGCAGGACTTACCTCATAGCAACGAAAACATTTGCAATACTAGATCAGAATTCACATCGACAGTCCTAGATAGGATTTCTAATTAACACGCGATTTCCTTTTTTTTTCACTTATTTAATGAGGATATAATCCATATGCAATGCAATGCTTCTAATCTAACATGAAATGATATGACATGGCAATATGTCCTAAACTATATGACATAAATAAGCATGCAGTCTATCCTGAAGCATGAAATTGATTTATTATAATTTTTTTTTGTATTTTCCATGAAATTCAAAATTCAATAAATGCAACGGTTAAATATGCAATCTAAATTAACCAAATGACATAATTCTAATGACAAGCAATTTATAACTAAATGAACCTAGCAACAATTACTAGATGACAAGCATTTCATGAACCTAATCCTACATGACATGTGCATGATTTTTTTTTTTTGTAATCCTTTTTGTAATTTTTTATTGAAATTCGAAATAATTACTGAAAATTGACTACAAAACCCGACAAGTTATCCTACTCAAGCTAGGAAATAATTTAGATTAAATCCCATTTTAATTTGGAAACTCATCTTAATTAAGCACCCGTAACATGCAATCTAATATTAAAATAAATCTAACCAGATAAATTCTAAGCATGCGGTCCTAACTATCCTAATTTGTCATGTAATTTGATTTTTTTTTAATGTTTTCCTAAACAAGCATTTATCAAATATAAACATTGTATCCAACAACTCAAGATATTTATCAAATGAAGGATTGAAATAATTGAAAAAATAATCTATCGTCTCACGGATTAAATTAACTATTATTTTAACCCTAAACATCATAACAATCAAGAAAAATCAAAATAATTAGAAAATTGATCCGAAGTCTCTCGGATCAACTTAATAATTATAATGATTTCCGAGCCAAAATATCATCAAAATCAACATAATTAAAAAATGGTCCTAAATCTTACGGACCAAATTAGTAATTATAGTGATTTTTAACAATAATATCCTATTAGCTAATGCCTAAAGCCTCAATTAACATCAAGCATTTTAGTTTATACAGTAACATTGAGAAGAAATTTGGTTAAAGAAAACTACCTAGTTTAGATGATTCGTTTCCAAAACGGGACCGGCAACAAGGGACTCACGAACGGCAGCGATTACACGGCCACGAAGCTTGGGGACCTGCGATTCAGTTACTCGCCTGAGGCTCTACGGGTGGCTTGGGATAAGCTGCAGTGTTTGGTTCGTGCAGGAAACGTCTTTCTCCAAAAGACAAGGGATGACCTGCAACACAAAATTTACGAGGAAGGAAAGTCCTCGTTGAAAGCATAGCTACAGGACTTCACCAGCCAACGTGAATATCCTGCAAAGAAAAGGAAAGTGATCTTTTATTCCTTTTTTATTTACTCTTAATGTGCCCCCCTTTCTCTACGTTGGTGGACTTCAGAAGAACGCTGATTCGCCGGTATTGCAGCTTCTCAATTTAGAATGGTCAAGCTCGAGCTTGGACAGCAGATCGCCGTCATTGCTGGGGATTCCGCGGATGGCGTGTAGAGCTGGAACTTGACGTCAGGGCGGTGCAGGCGGGCGGCGTTGCCGGTGTGGGACACGGGCAACGGCGGAGGCAGGAGCTGTGACGGGCGAGCAGAGGCACGGCTATGGGTGCAGGTGTCGCGGACTGAGAGGCAGCGGCGCGGGCAGCAGCAGCGACGGCGTTCAGGTGGGCTGCTGCAACGGTTGCTGCGGTGGTGGCGACGAGCAGAGGTGGCTGCTGGTTGCAGGTGTCCGGGACGGTGCTGCTAGTGCTCGGGCCAAGACGGTGGCGCGCTCGGAGCTCGCTGGAAGGAGATGCTGGTGCCGGGCAGAGATGCAGCGATGCAGCAGCAGCGGGAGGGTTGCAGGTCACGGATGCGGCGCAGTGAGGTTGGTTGCTTGCTGCACGGCGAGGGCGCGGGATCGCAGCGGTGGCGGACAGACGGAAGCACAGGCAAACGGCGGCGTCTGGAACTCGAGGACGGCGGCGCGGGCTCGCGGCTGAGGCGGTGCGACTGCGAGCAGGTGTCGCAGGGGGTTGCAGGCGCAGTGGACGACGCGGGCTCGCGGGTGAGGCGGAGCAGATGCGGTGACTAGCAGGTGAAGGTGCAGCAGGGCGACAGCTCGGCTGCTGCGGGGCGGCGTTGGGCGCTGGGTCACCGGCGACTCGCGGGTAGCGCGCGGCGGCAAGGCAAGGCAAGGCGGCAGCGAGCAGCAGGGTGCGGCGACCGGCTTGAGTTGCTGCTGCGGCGGCGGTGGCGGCAGGCTCGCCGGTGAGGCGGTAGCACGAGCGGCGAGACGAACCGACTTTACCTTCGGTTTCTCTCTAACGAGACTCTCTATCTCTTTTTTTTTTTTCTTCCGTCTGTATGTCTCTCTGCGGGCCTTTTCATAGATTTTTTCTTAACTCCTCTGGCCTCCTCTTTTCGTTTGCACTCTCAAGCCTTATTTATATAGGCTCAGACTTTTACCGCCTCATGTTGCCGTCGACTTCAGTGTGAATTGAGAACAGCCGCAACTTTTCTTCACGTCCACGTACAAGTTAGCAAGTTGAACCTTGCTTCCCTGTTTCTTGAAGACTCCACTAGCTGCTATAATATATTATAATGTGTGCCCCTTATTTTGACTTTCTTCTCCAGCCGATTTGCTCTCCAGGAAGGAGAGAATTCCTTGCAACAACACACTATAAAACATTATAAAATTGTGACCCCTTTCTCTTGCGTATCTTCTCACGTCCTCCCCATTTTGTGCATGCATGTGCATGCATTAATGAGGGAGAGAAAAAGTGGACGCTCATGGATTCTTTTTTTCTTTGCTTCATGCTTGCGGCTACTTGTCCCTCTCTTCTATAGGATTGCCGCAACTTTTGACTTTCCTTGCTTGTTACTGCTTCTTTCTTCAGCAAATTTCTCGCTGCTTCACCAAGACTGATAACCCACACTTGATAGAGCATATTATATAATATATCATGGGCTCATTTTGCTTCGCCGAATTTGTGCATGCATGCGCATGCATTAATGAGGGAGAGACAACGGACATGCAAGAACTTCCTTCCTCATTTTTTTTTTCTTTTCATTCTTTTGCCTGTTCAGACTAGCAGAGAAAGACCATCATTTTCGCGCATGTAATCGACCGCGAGCCCCTACTTCTTGTTGCCTTTTGATACCGATGCAAATGTAACTACATGAAATGCAATTTTACTATTTTTTTTAGAGGTTAAAGATTAATTCCTAATTTTTTTATGTAATTAATTACTAAATGATTAATTAAAATTTAGGTGTTAACACTCAAAATTTGAAATAAATGAAAGATGAATACTAGAATTTAAGGTGCTGAAAAAGCAAATGCATGAAGAACAAACGAAATTACAGTGAGAACAAATAACGTCATTCACTTGATATTAAGGGTTTAGGTAGAGACTTTATAAAACGTACAATTGTCCAGTTTGTGATTAAATAGCTGTAGGGCCTAATTAGACCGTAACTAGGTGTTTGGTTAGCCTGAGGCAAATGAATTAAGCAAGTATAAGCCTCCGAACACAAATTGATGAAAATGAATTAAAACGGGGAAGAAAAAAAGAAATGTCAAGAACATTGAAAAATCGCATGATTGGAGCATTAGAGTGAGGGGGTTTAATTGTAAATAAAATTTACTCATGAATAATGCTAATTTTGAATGTAATTCGCCTCTCTTTTATGAGATTCTTCGGAGCATACCAACTTTATCTTTGATTGTCCATCCGTACAATGGCTCGTAGCATCGTCTCATATCCGCACCAGTCATCCAGTTTCTCACATAATAATTTCATGCTAAAAGGATCAAATAAATGATAAAAATAATTAAATAATATTTTTTTATTATCAATAATATATTTTTCATGAAAGATGAAAATATTATCGGTTCATTCATTTTTATAAGTGATATATCTTTAAAAATAATTTTTTAAATTAGTCATTTTTCATAAAATAAATAAAATCTAAAATCTAAAATTAAAGGAAGACAAATTTCACTACCAACCCGATAGTGAGACGTGGCAAGCACCTGTTCGAATGAGCGGTGAGATTCCCTTTCGTCAGCTTCTTGGCATTGTAGGCAACCCCAAATCCAAAGTTCAATTGCTCGCATTCAAGAATTCAATGATCTCATCCAGTGACTCCAACCTGTGGCTGAGCTCAGCCGCCTGGGCTCTCAGCACAGAGTTCTCAGCCTAAATGCTCAAGTAATGCTGTGCCCGTGCGGTGATGTTGATGTCGGTCCCGATCCAGTGTTTTCTCCTTGTTCAGCTGGGCGACATGATCCGGCAGATTGTCCAGGTGCTCCTGCTTCCTCATCCAGACTCGTGGTTCTAGATCATCCTCTTCCTCTTCCTCTGGTCCATCACGATCCGTGAGTCCTCCCCGGAGGCTGAGTTCTGAACCAGGGATGAATATGTCCCGCTAGGAGATGCCATTGATGCAGATACAAACTACGGAGTTTTGTAAAATTCTCGTGCTTTGGGCAGAGAATTCTCTCCTTTTCAGAGCCATCAATTGGGGGAGAATATGAAATTAGATCAACACCCCAGATGGTACTTGGCTTCAGATTTATTCAGATGGGGTAGCTATTACATACATTGGCATTGCCATCTCCATTGTTGTCTTGGGAATTGAGACTATCTAACTTGCAACTTAGATGATGAATTTCTCTGCAAAAGCGAAAGAAGTAACATGAGCATTTTGTGAAGCTAGTGCACCTTGAGAAGCCTTTGAATTCCCAATTAATGTGGTAATAGAACTAAGTACTCTACAAAATAGATAACGTGAGGCCACGTGATGCATTATGAATAAGTCCATCAAGTCCTTTTGTGCAGTCAATGCATTGACTTTGTAAGCTTGAGAAGCTGATATTTTGGAACATGAAAAATGTTATTTTGGACCAACAATGTATTCCAACATGAGTCATTCGTTGTTTCAAAAACTTCTTTTTTATGACAAATTATCTTTAAGCAACGAAAATAGAGTAAAAGACTTCAATACAGAAGACAAATAGAAGACAAGATCACTTTACCTGCTAAGCTTAGCATTGCAAGAGGTTAGATTTTGTCTGCATTCCTCTAGTTCTTTTGACGTGTTCCTCAACTAATAACAATGCAAAATAGGAGATAAATACAAGGACTATATCTAGAAAGAAAAGTTAGAAAGTTGAAGAATAAAGAAACCTCTAATTGGAGTGTAGCATTTTCTTTGCCTGCTTGAATGGCTTCCGGTATCAAAGAAAGAAATTTCAAGGTTAAAAGTCAAGAACCATGCGAAGATGCAAGGAGAAGAATGAGAAGATATTTCGCTCTAAGTAGGTGTAAATTCAAGCGCCTTAGAGAAAGTAAGACTAAATATGTTGTCACTGAGAACCATCTACAATAGTAATAATGTTTTGATGAACATGACCAACCTGAGGTTGGATACCTGAACTAAAATGGTTGGGCTGTTCAGAGTTTCCGTCCATGAATTGCAGCAATTGTGAATAAAACAACAAACTTTAATTCACAGAGCTTATTTTTCATGAAAACATCTGCGTCTTCCCTTTCCCTTGAAGGTGGCGAGGAAGAAAAATGCTAATCTTAGGTGTCAAAGTGTGGATTTCTTATAGTCAAAAAAAGGGGGACTAGTACGTTATTTACACTTATAACAGGACACCAATACCCTACCCTATTGGAGAGAAGCTCTAAGCACCACTGAGCATGAGAGTCGAAAGACTTTTGCGTGAAAGCCAGGGCATATTAGCTACTCTCCCCGCCCCCCTTCCTTAATCTGAATATATTTCCTGAGCTCCTCTGGGGTTTAATACCAGCTACCAATCACAAATAAGAGAAATCAGCAATATACTTGCGTGGTCTCTGCTAGTCCCTGATCTCGCAGCTTGGTTACTTCTGCCAGTAGCAGTTCCCTCTCCCCTTCTTCATAGAGCTCTTGGAACCTAAAAGGGCAATCAGTTTGAGCAACAATGTGGTTAAGGAATATCCAACTAGAACAAAGACGTGTCCAAAACCTCACCTCCTTAGTTGATCCAAGAGCCTAATGTTCTCCAAAGCGAAGTGAGTTTACTTCCGGGTTTCGATCAACTTTGGCTAGAAGCAACTGAATCTCTTTAGAAAGTGTTTTGCTCTCCTCGCCTAAGTATACCTCTGCAGTGATTGAACCAATATGGAGAGATTGTTGGAGAAATCTTTCTAAATTATTTTGAAGCTGACAAAATGTTTCCATCAGTCTAGTCTGGAAGCTATGCAGACCCTTGTACTTTGAGTCTCGAAGACTTTCGGATCACCGACTCGAGTTCACAAGACTCAAGACTCAAGACTATTCTCATTGACAGCCTATAATCCAGCGACGAAGGCGATCCAGAACTAAAGTGTTTGGTTGAGGATTTGGTCTTATCGACTGGAGAAGATCACTTGGTTGGATTTGATATAACGGATTATTTATTTGAATTCAAGATCGTTTGAAGATCCGATGATTGACGAAATATTCTTGGAATGTTCTATTCTTGGAAACCAAGATCCTGATTGTATGGGCGAATAGGATTGATGGGCTATCGACATGTTCCTTTAATAGCTCGAATAATCTTCTTGATTGATTCTGTCCAACGGGTAGATTGGAAGAATTCCTTTAGTAAGTGCCAACGGGTATGATGGCATAAAGGAGTATAAAAGGAAGATGTTCCAAGTTGTTCTAGTGCGTGCTCGATAGAAAAATTCCAGAGTCTGAAGCTCCTTGATTATTAGTCAATTCATATTGAGCGAAACTGTATACACAAAGAGAGTCTATACTTAGTGATTCCTTGAGAAAGTGTGATAGATCTTCTACACCGAGAAATCAAGGAAGAACAGTGCTGTAATATCTCTTTGTTCATAGTGGAATCCAGCCGGTGGGGCTGTCATCGGTGCGCGAAGAGTGGACGTAGGCTTGAAACAAGCCGAACTACTATAAACCTTGCGTTCAATTTTCTCTTCCCTACTCTCAGTCTTATCTTGATCGTTGCTTGCTTACTAACGAAGATAGATTGTCTTATTTCTATCAATTGTCCAGTATCGTGCGATTATTGTGAGAAATTATTCTTTATACCTATTCACCCCCCTCTAGGTACTTGTACTAGCCATATCAATTGGTATCAGAGCTCGTGTACTCACGTTATTTGAAGTGTTTTACTTCAGAGTAAAAGATCCATGGCTAGTATGCTAGCTTCAGGGCTGGTGGAAGGGCAAAGCAATACCAGACCACCATACTTTGATTGAAAGGATTACAACATCTGGAAAAACAAGATGAAAGCGTTCCTACGATCAAAGGATCCTCTGGAATGGGACGTTGTAGAAAAATGAATTACTCCTAAAGCTGCATCTGTCTCAGAAAGAGGAAAAGAAATTGTTGAGTCAAGAGAAATGACTCAGAAAGAGATAGCCAAGAGACAAGCACTCGATGCAAAAGCAATTTATTCTTTATATTGTGCTTTGTCACCTATTGAATATAACAGAATATCTTCTTGTGATACAGCAAAAGAAGTCTGGGACAGATTACATATCACTTATGAAGGAACAGATCGAGTGAAGGAGACAAGAATCAACATTCTCCTCGGTCAATACGAAGCCTTCAAAATGAAACCTGGAGAATCTATAACTGACATGTTTAGCTGTTTTACAGAAATTGTAAATGGTCTTGAAAATTAAGGACAACCAATTTCTGATCCCATGAAGGTAAACAAGCTACTACGTGGACTCACCAAGGATTGGAATCACATAAAGACTTCAGTAAGAGAGATGCAAAGAATCATGCCACTATCTGTTGACGAGTTGGTTGGAACTCTTTAGTCTTACAAAGTGGAACGAATTAACGAAGATGAAGATCCAAAAGGTAAGAAGTCCATTGCATTAAAATCAAATGATGATTCTGATGTTACAGATTCTGAAGATGACATGGACGATGAGGAGCTTGCTCTCATGATAAAAAGATTCATAAAGCTGAATAGAAAAGGAAGAAGATTCAACTCAAAGAAACAAAGCTTTCAAAAATAACAGACCAAGTCTGTTGATGATGATGAATCAAACAACGATGTAGTTTGCTTCGAATGTAAGAAAAATGGACACATTAGACCCAACTGTCATCTTCTAAAGAAGAAGAGAGGAAAAGCTAGAAAGTCTCGAAAGGCTCTCAAAGCCGAAACCACGGAGTGATACAGAGTGTGAAGAAAGTGAAGATGAGTATGCCAATTTGTGTCCGATGGCGCAATTAGACTCATACTCAAACTCTGGATCAGACTCAGATAGTGAAATTGAGGTAAGTAATTTTAAAATTCCTGTCAAGGTTTCTAAGTATATTGATGAGCTGTGTTTTAGTCTTAAGACTTCTCTTAAAAGGATTTCCGAACTTAAAAAGGAAAACTCTGCTTTAAAACAACAAGAAAATATTTTGAAAGAAAGAGTCAAATGTTTAGACATAAATGTTTATACTCTTAAAGAAAGTGAAGAAAATATTTTGAAAGAAAATGCTTGAAAGAAAATGCTCTATTAAAAATTGACTCATCAAATATTTCAAAGAAATTTTCAATAGGTTCCGAAAAACTTGAAAAAATTCTTTCAGCTCAAAGACCGTATTTCAATAAGTCTAGTTTAGGTATGACAACAGAAACTATTCCATTGATTGATTTTCCTAAAGTAAAAAAAAGAATTAAGCAAAGACCCTCAAGAGAGGCTTACAAAAATCATTTCAAGAAGGTTTTTGTAAAGTCTGTAGGTTGAAATGCCCTCAAGTGTTTAAAGTGTAATAGCCCGGATCACTTTGAAAAAGAGTGTCCTATGGTTTGGAAACCTGTTAAGAAAACTTGGGCTAATACTGGTTATCTCACTAACACCAATTGACCCAAGAAAATATGGGTACCAAAGAAAGCTTGAGACTCTCATTTGATTGCAGGTCTCCATCAAGAGAAAGGTAAAGTGGTATTTGGACAGCGGATGTTCAAGACATATGACAGGAGACTCAAATTGCTTTACAAAGCTCATTCAAGTAAATGGTGGAAAAGTGTCATTTGGAGGAAACAGCAAAGGAAGAATTGTGGGATTTGGAACTGTGAAAATTGGAAATCTCACAATAAGTAATGTTTCCTTAGTAGAAGGACTCAATTACAATCTTATCAGCATCAGCCAACTGTGTGATACTGGCTTTAAGATCTTCTTTCAAGAAGGAATATGTTTTGGAACCAGTAAAGACTCTACTCAGTCTTTCAAAGGTCGAAGGCATGGAAATATCTATCTTTTGGATGTAAAACCGGATGAATCGCAATGCTTAATTTCAATCCAAGACGAAGCAAGCTTGTGGCACAGAAAGCTTGATCACATCAACATGAAATAATCAGCCAAAATCTTATCAAAGAAGCTTGTTTGTGGTCTACCCAATCTAACATACCAAAAGTCTGATCTATGCACTCCATGTATATTGGGAAAGCAGGTAAGAAATTCATTTAAGCCAATAAATCATGTCTCTACTAATCATGTACTGCGCAGCTACCGCATATGGATCTCTTCGGACCAACCAGAACCCAGAGCATTGGAGGTAAGAAATATTGCCTAGTAATCGTGGATGATTACTCCCGATTTACTTGGGTATATTTCCTTGCAAGTAAGTCCGAAACCTTCTCGTATTTTGAAAAATTTACTAGAAAAGTTCAAAATGAAAAAGGATGTGTTATTTCAAGTATAAGAACAGACCATGGAGGTGAATTTGAAAATCAAGATTTTACAAAATTTTGTTATGAATCTGGCTTTAAGCATGTGTTCTCCTCTCCATACACTCCTTAGCAAAATGGAGTTGTGGAAAGAAAGAATAGATCTCTTCAAGAAATGGCTAGAACTCTTTTAATTGAAAGTAAGATTTCTTCACGATTTTGGGCCGAGGTCAAGCTTCAATAGCGTGCTATATCATCAATAGAGTCTTTTTAAGACCTATTCTAGAAAAAAAAACCCCTTATGAGTTATTCAAAGGCAAGAAGCCTATTGTTTCGTACTTTCATGTATTTGGTTGCAAATGCTTTATAATGAAAAATGCAAAAAATCGAGTTGGTAAATTTGAAGAAAGATCAGATGAAGGCATCTTCATTGGATATTCTACATCAAGCAAAGCTTACAGAGTCTATAACAAGAAGAGTCAATCAGTGGAGGAATCAATGAATGTCAAATTTCAAGACTCAGTGCAAAATGAATGCAGTCAAACTCAACATGAAGAGTCTAAATCTGCTACAAAGTCTAAAACCCAAGAAGCAGCTCAGACCTTGAAGGACCATCAACAAGTGATTGTTGAAGATTCAAGCGAAGAAAGTGACCATCAATCTGATAAATTAACCAGCAACTGGAAACATAAGTCCAGTCATCCCAAAGATCTTATCATTGGCGACATTAATGAAGGAATTCGCACAAGATTCAAAAGGCGCGAATAGTCTAGTGCTGTGGCTCTCATCTCTGAAATTGAACCAAAAAGCATAGAAGAAGCTTTATCTGATGAAAGCTGGATTGAAGCTATGCAAGAAGAGCTCAGACAGTTTAACATTAATGATGTTTAGGAATTGACATCCAAACCAAAAGGTAAAACTGTTATTGGAACTAAATGGGTGTTCAGAAACAAGATGAATGAGAAAGGAAAAGTCGTAAGAAACAAAGCAAGACTCATGGCCAAGGGATATACGCAAGAAGAAGGGATAGACTATGATGAGACTTACGCACCAGTAGCAAGGTTAGAAGCTATTCGATTATTGCTTACTTTTGCTTGTTATAAAAATTTTAGGTTATTCCAAATGGACGTCAAAAGTGCATTCCTAAATGGATTTATCCATGAGGAAGTTTATGTGGAACAACCACCGGGGTTTGAAGACCCAAAGAAGTCGACTCGCCTTGTCGAAAAGGCCTTGTACGCTTTAAAGCAAGCACCTCAAGCTTGGTACGACGTACTAAAAATTCTCTAAGTCTATGCGGATGAGTTTGAAATGAGTATGATGGGAGAATTAACCTTCTTTCTTGGACTCCAAGTAAAACAATTGAAGGAAGGAACATTCATTCATCAAGAAAAATATGCTATTGATCTTGTCAAGAAGTTTGGACTGGAAAAGTGCAAAAAGACCAACATACCGATGTCAAGTTCTTTAAAGATAGACAAAGATGAAGAAGGGAAGAAAGTTGATCAAAAGCTGTACAGGAGTATCATCGGTTCACTTTTTTATCTTACTGCCTCTAGACCTGACATTTTGTTAAGTGTTTGCATCTGTGCTAGGTTTCAATTAGACCCTAGAGAATCTCATCTCAGTGCTGCGAAACGTATTATTAAATACGTTGCTTCATCTTCAAGTATCGGTCTTTGGTATCCTAAGAAGGGAGACTTCAATCTTCTTGGATATTTAGACGCGGATCTAGCCGGTTGCAGAGTTGATAGAAAGAGCACCTAGGGAACTTGCCAATTGCTTGGGAACAGGATGGTGTCTTAGTTTTCAAGGAAACAAAACATTGTGGCTCTCTCTACAACATAAGCAGAGTATGTAGCTCTTGAAAGTTGTTGTTCGCAAATTCTATGGATAAAACAACAACTACAAGACTTTGGAATTGAAGACTCATGCACGGAAATTAGATGTGACAACACCAGTGCAATCAATCTTACAAAAAATCCAATCCTTCACTCAAGAGCAAAGCATATAGAGATTCGACATCACTTCATTAGAGATCATGTTCAAAATGGAGAAATCTCGATTCAATTTGTTGATTTAAAGAGCCAACTAGCGGATATATTCACAAAGCCTTTGGAGAAGAATCAATTCGATATTATCCGTTTCAGACTCAACATTTTGAAGCTTGAAGAAGTTAAAGTCTAGAGACTCTCAGACCCTCAGACTCAGACATTCATGGCTATAGACTGTAAGTTGTTTTTATATTCAATCTCGAAAAGTTATTGTTTTTAAAAAGAGATGACTGTTCACTTTCCTTTATGTCGATTGGTTTTTTCTTTTTTAAAAATTGGGTTATATATAGTCAGTTGTCTTCTTACTTAAACTACAAAACCCTAAAAAGGCATTCTCCTCCCAATCCTGTCTCGACTTCGTGTTCATCCTCGAGAAAGTTGTCATCTTTTCTTGGGAAAGCGAGTAAAAGCATCTTTCATCGACAAGAAACGATGTCTTCTTCAAGAAAGTTGTCAAGAATCGCGAGTAGGGGACCATCGCGAATGAGGGAGGGTCCTACCCACTTCGATCTCACCGAGGAGGAAGAGTTACCGAGACAGTGACAGAGCCCGATTCACTCTCAACCACATCACTCTCCACCATCTACCCCACAGGGTGTGGGTCATCAACCGGAGGAAGAAATAATCGAGGAAGCAGATCCTGTAAGAACCCAAAAACCCTCTTTTATTTACAAGCTCTATCGTGCTTTGAAAAGCACTGGTACACCTCTGAACTATGTAGATGATTTCCTCAAAGACAAAGGGTATGGAAATGAGTATATTTTTTTGAAACGGATGGAGGATTTGGGAATTGCTCCCAGAGGAAGGGCTGAGGAAGCACTTGCGAACATTCCAAGTGACCCTCGTGTAAGTGGATTGAATCCAATTGACGGGAATGACGATGACAAAATGTTTAGTGAATTCCAACCCAGGATGGGTGTTGCTGCGAAGGTGAAGGGAAAAAGAACGGAGTTGTTCAAATCGAAGGAACAGGAGGATTTGTTCTTCAAATTGTTGAAACGAGGGGTGATAAACCCCAGGAGCGTCGATTTTGATTTTCTGGATGCTATCAATGTGAACTTGAGGGAGAAGTTCAAACTGCTTCAACTAGAGCAATTTTGCTCTGACACCACAGACGGTTATGCACAATTGACAGCATACTTCTATTCGAATATTAGCTTTTTAGATGCGAATAGAATATCCTTCAGTGTTCGAGACCAAGATTATGTGGTGGATGTGGACATGTTGGCAAACATAATTGGAGTTGAACGAGGACGATATCAACCGGTCAAAGTTTCCATTACTCGTACCACACTGGAACTTGTCAAAGACAGGAATACAGAAAAGCGAATTACCTACTCAAGTATGCATGCCATCAACATTTTGCTGCACAAAATCGTGATCAACTGTCTTCGGCCAAGATCAACATCCAAGATGGACGTGTCTAATTCTGAGGCGAAATTGATGTACACAATCAATTCAGGAAAGAAGTTCTCTCTTCCTCACACCATTCTCTTTCACATGTACAGAGCTATGGTGAAGGACAGAGGCCAGTTGCCTTATGCAGGTCTTGTGACCAAGATCTTCAGACACTTGAACATTGAACCTCCCCAGACTCTTTGTGTTCGACCATGCGACAAAATGGTGGTGGGTTTGAAAATGCTGACAAAGATGCGTCTGAAAGAGCTTGATAAGGCAATGGAGAAGTTCAAAGTGAAAACTCCAGTATCTTCTGCATCTAAAAGGAAAGGGAAGGAGCCCATGGGTGCTCCATCCAAGAAGAAAAGAACTCTTATCTTAGAGGATGAAGATGAAGAGGATGAACTCACTATCTCTGCCTTGGCATTGAAAAGACTCAGTCGTTCTGTATCCGAATCAAAGGAACGACAGGAGAAAGGAAAAGAAGCAGAGGGAGAAGAACATAGAGAAGTAGAGGAGAAAGAAAAGAAAGAAAGAGAAGCCAAGGAGAAGGAAGTTGAAGAAGAGGAAGAAGCAGACAAAGAAAAGTCTGCCGATGAAGCTGGAGAGGAAGGCAATCAAGACTCTGCTGAGCATGACCATCACTCTTCCCCAAATGAGGCCTTAGAAGCAGGGGGAGATGGCGAGAAAGGAAGGACTACACCTGTCCACAGTGAAGGTATGAGTCGCTCGCAAGCAAATCCAGAAGATATTCAGGCTTCTCAAATGCCTGATGAAGGACATGACACCTCAACGCCAAATCTGCGCGATTACACCAAAGTTCCATCGTCTGCTTTTGCGCCATCCGATAGAGCAAATGCCAACAAACAGACGGACAATACAGCAGATTTTCTTGATCCTCTGAAAATGCAAGGTCAAATGTACGCTTTGGAATGTGAACTTCAAGTCTTGAAGAATGCTGGACAAGCATCTTCTGTTACCCTGTCGAATCAAATGCAAGACCTCACTCTTCAAATTCAAGCAAATGCCAAAGGAGAAGAGGTGGAACATTTACGGGAAGACTTGAAAAGGATGGAAGGCATCGTATAGTCGATGGGAGATTTCCAGCTCGTGCGTGTTCCCAAGCAGACTTGACTCTTTCTCACCTTTTTTTAATGATGACAAAAAGGGGGAGAATTGCCAGCTTTGAACTGAACTGAACTCAACTTTGACTTTATTTGTGTTTTAACTTTAGTTTGTCTTGAGTATGATTTGAGTGTGGTGGACTTGGTGAAATTGACTGACTTGGGTGTGGATTTGAAATTGACTGTTGCATTTACATCAAGTGTTCTTTTATGGCTTTACTCATGAAAGACTAACCTATCTTTCTGTGGATGCAGAGTTTAGTTGAATGTTTAATCTTTATGAGATATCCATATTGCTTGAGTAATGTTTTGCAGGTCAAAGTTGTTCAAATCTACGGAAAGTTTTGTCACCATCAAAAAGGGGGAGATTGTTGGAAAAATCTTTCTAAAGTATTTTGAAGCTGACAAAACATTTCCATTAGTCTAGTCTGAAAGCTATGCAGACCCCTGTACTTTGAGTCTGAAGACTTTCAGATCACCAGACTCAGCTCACAAGACTCAAGACTCAAGACTATTCTCATTGACGGTTTATAATCCAGCGACGAAAGCGATTCAGAACTAAAGTGTTTGGTTGAGGATTTGGTCTTATCGACTGGAGAAGATCACTTGGTTGGATTTGATATAACGGATTACTTATTTGAATTCAAGATCGTTTGAAGATCCGATGATTGACGAAATATTCTTGGAAGGTTCTATTCTTGAAAACCAAGATCCTAATTGTATAGGCGAACATGATTGATGGGCTATCGATATGTTCCTTTAGTAGCTCGAATAATCTTCTTGATTGATTCTGTCCAACGGGTAGATTGGAAGAATTCCTTTGGTAAGTGCCAACGGGTATGATGGCATAAAGGAGTATAAAAGAAAGATGTTCCAAGTTGTTCTAGTGCGTACTCGATAGAAAAATTACAGAGTCTGAAGCTCCTTGATTATTAGTCAATTCATATTGAGCGAAACTGTATACACAAAGAGAGTCTATACTTAGTGATACCTTGAGAAAGTGTGATAGATCTTCTACACCGAGAAATCAAGGAAGAACAGTGCTGTAATATCTCTTTGTTCATAGTGGAATCCAGCCAGTGGGCTGTCAATGTAGAAGAGTGGACGTAGGCTTGAAACAAACCGAACCACTATAAACCTTGCGTTCAATTTTCTCTTCCCTACTCTCAGTCTTATCTTGATCGTTGCTTGCTTACTAACGAAGATAAATTGTCTTATTTCTATCAATTGTCCAGTATCGTGCGATTATTGTGAGAAATTATTCTTTATACCTATTCACCCCCCCTCTAGGTACTTGTACTAGCCATATCAGAGATTCCATCCTTTGGATTTTGTCTTCCCTAAACCTGAGCATCATCTTGGTGCACCTAGTGTCTTCCTCTCTTTGTCGTACCTACGGAATAAAACAAATCGACATGATTACGCACAGCTTATGCCGTGAAGAAAATGACATAAAAAATGCAGAAAGTACCAAACGGTTCAAAGGCATCGCCGAGTGCAAGGGGCGAGCGGTGACGAGTCGTCATTAAGGGTGTCACCGAGCGAGGGGGCGAGCGGCAACGAGTCGTTGTCGGGCCAATTCTAAGTGGAGGGGGACAAGCTGTGATGAGTCGTCGTTGAGGGCGTCGCCGAGCGGAGGGGGGCGAGCGGTGACGAGTTGTTGCCTAGCAGAGGGGGCCAAGCGGCGTTGAGTCATCGTCAGGGTGTTGCTGAGCAGAAGGGAAACTGAACCGGACCCATAGGTGCGGTTCTCTGGTTCACGGATAACCGGAATCACGCTCACCCCTACTTGTACGAGGTCATCCAATCACAACAAAACTCATCCCAAATTATTTAAACCCAAAGAAAAGACATAAACCAAAATACAAAAAATAACCAAAAAGTCCTCACAAAGACTGAACCGGCGCATTTTAGCTAATTGCCAGGGAAATCCCATTTTTCCCCAGGAATGGGAGAGAATCACGAAAAAGGCAAAACAGAAAAAGAAAACGAGAAAGGGCACGGTGCAGCCCCATTGGCTGGCCCTAATTAATGCTCCTTCCAAAGAAATGTCAACACCTCCCTCGACGATCAAACGAATCGATCCTCTTCCAGATGCTAGTTGCACCATTTCCTTCACTTGCTCATCGCTCTTGATCTCTATAAGCAACTCGCATTCTTCATGAGGAGCTTTGTACCACATTCTCTTCAAAACAAAGCCGAAACCTTTAATGTCAGCAGTCAATCCCTCGTATGTCATTGAATTAGGGGCTACGTCCTTTTTTGTCTTCCATTTGACAAGAATCACACGACCGAGCTGCTTTATCTTTAGGAAGAAATCGATTGTGAAGGGATGTTCCATGTGTGATGTAACAAGTTCAACGTGAGAGCCAAACAATATATATTAAACCTGTTTGCATATTTAATAGATTAATTAAGGACATTCGGTCATAAAAACTGAGTCCACCCATTCAAGGAGACACTTAACAGCTATGCAGACTTAAAAAAGTTAATGGACGCCACATAAATCAAAGTTTGCGGGCAATTGCGTAACGTTGCCAAAGTTTAAGAGAGCAATTATTGCAAAACATTATGACATCAAAATAAACAAATCTTATTACGCACTATCGAGCACTCAATCTTATAACATGAAAATCTAAGATTACAATTTATAATACTTGTGTTTGTGTATTTGTTTAATTTACACCAGAGAACATTTCAATTTAAAAAGAACCCGTCGAAGGAACATTGATGCATTTGAAATCATTTAAAGTTCTATCTGATTCATTTTCATCTTTGGATTAAAAAATACATTTTCATCCATGTAAAGTTCAAAGTAATATTTAACTTTTTACAATTTGTGTTGTTTTATTGAATTATAGCAACAATTGAAACTAGAACAAGTCAATCCACGTGCTTCTATTGTATCCAGAAGAATCTCCTCTATGTAGCACTTCAAAGAGATTCCGGATGGGTATTTCGAAGGAGAATCAATAAACTCTCCACACCTCAATATATGGATGAGGCAATTGTCTGGTATAATTGCACAAGATGCATCGATCAACCTTTCCAATGACTTGCACGCTATGACCTTCAAGGATTTCAAAGACTCTAGCTCATTTATGCCCTCAACATCAGTAAGTGCATTGCAAGATCCGATTTCCAATTTCTCCAGGTTCTTCAAATATGATAACCCACCTATTCTTCCCAAAGATTCGCACCTATAAACGGAGAACAATTCCAATGATTTCAAAAGGCCCGCAATTTGTATCTCAGCTAGCTCTAGACAAGATGAGATACTCGCTTGCCGTAGCTTCCTCAATTTCGAAGGAATGGATAATCTTAGAAGCAATTTACAATGATAAACAGTTAACTTCTGCAGTTGTGGAAGTCCATCGACTTCCACTTCACAATAACCGAACAATAAAGTGGTCAACTCTGCCCACCTAATGCCACAGAATTGTAATTCCAAACTCAGCAGAGAGGAGGGAAGCTGCTCGATGGATTTTAGATCTAGGTCACCCAAAGTAAGCTCTTCCAGATAAGAAAGAGAAGCCAACTCTGGAGGTGCACAAACGTTTAATAGATCTAACTCTAACTTTGTCAGTCTAGATAACCTCCCAATCCAACTTACATTGCATCTTGTGATCCAGTTTGATTTGTTTGTAAAAGAAGAGCCATCACTTAGTCCCAATTCAACCAAATTAGTAAGGTTTGATAGATTTGAGAATGATCGTAGTGAATTAGATTTAAGACGTAGACAGGTCAAACTTGTGGGAAGCTCCGGCAACTCTTGAATCTCATGACAATCCAATAAATTAAGTTTTTGGAGGTGATGAAGCTTGTTGATTGTACTTGGAATTCTAGAAATACAGGTTCCCTCTAAATTTAGGATTTTTAAAGATGACAATTCTCCAATTCCGATAGGAATTTCACCTTTCATTTCATCATGCCCAGAGAGATCCAACTCTTCGAGATTTTCCAACATGTTGATGCCATTAGGTAACTGCCAAACATGATCTTGTGGAGAATATGATCCATCTTTTGATAAACACAATAAGCGTAATGATTTTAACTTTCCAATGAAGTTAGGAAGTTCCTTTATCATCATGTCTGTCAAAAGAAAATACTCAAGTTTCACTAGTCCTTTGATGGACTCTGGAAGTTTGGCAATGCCGTACCTGATAAGTCTAACTCTATCAATGAGGTTAAATTTTCAAGAGAGCTTGGAAGTTCCCTCAACCCAAGACATCCCCGCAATGAGAAGCGCTTAAGCTTCACTAATGCCCCCGCCTCTTTAGGCAAATTTGTAAGGCATGGGCACCATTCAATCTCTAATGTAATCAATAACTGTAGCTTTCCAATGAAGCTTTCAATTCTCTTTAGCCTATTGCACCTTCTAAGAGTCAACCTCTCTAAACCCGAGCATATTGAGAAGTTTGGGTTTGTCGTTATGCTATCACAATCAGTAAGAGATAGAACTTTCAAATCTTGTGCCCTTTGTAAAATAAATGACATGTTTAGTAAGAGAACCATTGCATAGTACACGCTTGAACTATTAGACTAGAGTTAAAACATTTAATTTACCTGTATCAAGTATCATGCTTTTGAATTATCTGTGAAGTCATTCTTGCCAAGTTTAAAAACAACAAGATGATCCAAATACATGTTATCTGCCTCAAACTCCCGAAATGGAGGTTGCCAAGAAATCCAACTCAACTTCGAACAACATGTTGCAAAGTCCCCAACAAAAGTTCCATTATGTAACTTGAGGAATCTTAAGTTTTGTAGCCTTTCAAATTCTTCATTTGTAATCTCTATGGCATCCCGTCCGTCTATTTGAAGGGCTTGAACCTTGTCCTTTCTCTACAAATGAAATTTTTGCAATGATGTGAATAAGTTTGTCAACTTTCAACCACTATATTCTACAACTCAAATGGGTAAAAAATGATAAAAGATCCTAAGCAAAGAAGAATCCTTAATCCCTAGATATACAACTTCTACTAAAAGATGAGACATTTCTTACTTACCTCTTCAGTTCTTATGACTTCAAGGGTCTCTTTTGCAATTGGCAACCTACTCCTCTTTCCAAGGTCACTCGGACTTTCTTCATGGACAATTTGCCATCCTAGGTCTATTAGTTGATCATGCATCCACAACTTATCATTGTCCAATATCTTTATCAAGCACCTCTCGATAAGGACTTTAATTCCTCTTCTTGGATAAAATTTAGTCCATATGTAAATGGCATCAATCTTATTTTCATTGAAGAAGAAGCATGCTATATCGAGAAAAATTTGTTGTTGATGTTCGTCTAGGTCATCATAGCTAATCCTCAACTTCTCTAAAATCTCTTTCTCAGGTACTTTCGTTAACCTAACCAACGTCTCTTTCCAAAATTCTTCATCCTTTTCCTTTAGTAACGAACCTATCACTGTAATTGCCAAAGGAAGCCCTCCTGCATGTGAAACAATTTCACTTGAAAGCCAACGATAATTGCCTGAAGGAAATTCTCCACCAAAGGCATGCTGATAAAAAAGTTGAAGTGCAAGATCATCATCCATCTTTAGCATCTCATATAGTAGAATTTCACCTTTAAATCCCTCAACTTGTAGAATAGTTGTATTTCTTGTTGTAATAATTATCCTGGATCCTGAATATAATGAATTATTTCCTATTAGTTTCTTAATGTGCTCTTTTTTATTGACATCATCTAGAACCACAAGGATTTTCTTATTGCCGAGTGTTTCTCCAATCCTCCTCATTCCTTCTTCACTATCCTCAAATTTTCCGACAGACCCAGAAGAAACAATGTCACATAGCAATTTCCTCTGCAACTGGACTATGCTCTCTTTGGTCGACCTTTCTCGAATGCCCTCAAGGAAGCTACAATACTTTCCAAAGTGGGAAGATAGTTGATTGAAGATGACCTTGGCAACGGTTGTTTTACCGACACCACCCATTCCGTAAATTCCAATGAGCCGCACATCATCTTGGTTGACATCTAATAACTTTGTCAAGTCTTTTATCCGATCATCAAGGCCAACTAAATGTTCGGTCACTAATTTTTGTTTTACCTTCAGCTCCACCAAAACCTTTTCAACAATTAATCTGAGAATCGTTGCTTGGCTGCCATGCACAAAGGCGCTTTCATTAGCTGAATAAATTAATTATATTACCCACGAATTACTAGTGGGATTCTCATAATCAAAACTTGAAAAGATTGAAGTACATTATAGGCATATCTATGTACACTGTATAATTAGTACAGGCTAATTTAATAGAATTCACATGATATGTTTGTCATACCTGATTAAAGAAATTTTTGAAGAATATAGTATTGGTTGACACGATGGCCAAAGTTACCAAGTGGCTATTATATCGTGTGTAAGTAAAATTTTGGAATTTATAGCTGAGCCTAACTTCAGCACTCGTTACAGGAAAATCATGAACCAAGATAATGTAAACAAATGCAACGTCATCCATTGAATACCGCAGTTTGGTGAAGAAAGATACAATCCCGTAACCTGTAACTATTTTCCATCACTAGCAATATAGTTGTTGTAACATTTGTATTGCTTAACTTATGCATGCTAGTCTTCTATGCATCTGATTATGTCAAGTATAGTGGCATTTAAAAAACCGCGTCACACTAAGATTTATTCAAAACTGAAAATTGAGAAGCAGACTATCGTGAGGTTAATTTGGTGGTTAAAGTATGAAGATATGTGTGCAGATTAGGCATACAACATATAGTTTGATTCTCCACTCCCTCAAATGGATACATTCTTGTATTGTGGTCACCTACCTTGGTTTTGGCTTGAACCTTTCCTGGTCCATAGAGTTAGTAGGATAAATCTACCAAAGGTGGACATCATTATTAATATAAAAATAAAATGAAGGGGCCTAATCAGTTTGCTTCCAAATAACTCCATCTTTTTCTTAAAAATACAAGCTTCTCAAGCTGCATGTCGGGTTCATGGACTTCCAACCAAAAGCATAAGAGATTGCGGACTCTAAAAAGTTAGGCCAAAAAAGCTCATTTACATTGGAGAAGCCAATGGGAACCTACATGCTATAATTATGAATAGAAGGGTTTAATTTGACTATATGCTACGTTTAAATTATCAATCGAAGCCAAATTATGTGTTGGGATGATAAGCATATAAAGTTGCTAATAAAAATTTCATGCGATGACTCCCAAAACAAGATACAAATGCCACGCTTGACCACGTTACTGCCATGTTGCGCCCCAAGTGAACCAAAACAAGATACAAATTCAAGCTATGTGGCCCTGTATTCATGTCCACCTTTATTACTTTGGATTAGATTAGATGGGTGATTACTATAGCCATGCTTTTTAGTTTGCCTAAGAGTTGAGACAACCATGAAGAAAGATGAAAAATAAAAACTAACGAGAAATTGCAAAAAACATTATCCACATTTATCACCTTGCCTCTCCACATTTTATTATATAAAATTTGAATCCCCAACTTTCACATTTTTTTTTATATATTCAAATTGCATATGTCCCCTAACTTATTAAATCAATTGCCATATTTATTTTGTCAAATTTACCCTTGTCACTCTCCTCCACCTATCACTATCGGCCTTCAGCCCCCGCCTGTCCCCGGCCGCTGTCTATGGTTGCGCCATTGCTGACTTCAGATGAGGTTGGCAGCGGTTGTCGCCTCCAGCCCGGTCCAGATGGAGGTCGCTTGACCTAGATTTGGATCTCCGGCGAGCTCTATAGATCGAGGCCCTGAGTTGATCTCCCGTCATATTTTACATGTTCTCAGGATGCTGTCGTTTTTATCTAATATTTAGACATGAACTTTCTCCACTAAATCTTAATTTCCTTGTGTAATTGGTGTTTCTTGAGGGCACTCAGAAATTCGTAAAATAAAAGTTGTCACCAGATGCGATCTCTAATTTCGTTTATCTTTTCTCCGTTAATAAAAAATGAAAACTGATATTCATATCACGGGGGAAAATTCTATTTTTTGGGTCGAGGCAAGTGAGAATGCAGATCCAAATGGGTGCAAAATCTGAAGTTGATTTGTAATCATCCCGAATAGCAAATGCAAATGGGTGCTCTTGAATATTTTGCAGTCTTACGAGACGGGGAAGTTGATTTATTATTGAAGTTACTGACATCGTAGGGGAAAATTTCACGGAAGATGCTAACAGCAGTGGATGTAAAGTTGAATAAGAACAGCAATTGCAGGTTGTTTTCAGTATTTTCCGTTTAAGAAAAAGAATAAAAGAAGTCAATCGACAGGCAACGTCGTATCCCCTAAAACAGAAAAAAAAAGATGGAAGAGGTAGGGATCTTTAAAGAGAATTACCTTTGGTCCTTTTTTATGACCCATCCCTTTCGTTCATCTGCCTTTCTAAGAGCTCCTTTCCATGCCTCGACTTCATCACCGAAGTTCTCCCGGTGTTTCCTAAAATCAGCTTCATAAAGTGGTTTCTTAAGTTTAACATCAGCAGGTTCCACGTGGAAAAAAAAAGGGAAAGATACTTTTTTCACCCTTTGACTTGGACACGTAGTCTACCATGAGCACCAACTCACGGAGGCACCATTTACTGGAAGCATAAGTCTGAGAGAAAATGGGTATGTAGATCATGGTGTTCTTGATAGCTTGTTGAAGTTTCTCACTAATCACTTCACCAAACGGGAGTTCTTCTTCATCCCTGAACACATGGACCCCGGCATCTACTAAGTATTCATAGAGGAAGTCTGTGAATCCATAACGAGTGTCCTTTCCTCTGAAATTCAATAACACATCATACTCACGTTGTGATGTTGGTGCAGCATCACTACTCGACCCGACCTCTGAGGTTGCCATAGCTAGGAAGCTTACTAATTCCAGAAAAATCTCTCTCTCTCTACCTTAAGAGGAAAAAAGGTTGGTGTGGGTGGCCAAGCTAAGAAATGAGGTGAGGTTTTGGACATAAATTAGGCAAATGAGTGCCAGTACCTTTAATTCTTGGCCGGCTTACTTTAAAATCAAATTTATTTGCTATCTCCCACCTAACGTTCTGCATTATCAAGGGGACGCCGGTGAAGTTGTCCAAGACTTTTTTAATGAGTTTGGAATTTTTAAAGACTCATTGAGAGACCATAAAGGCCAATCAGACTTTAGTTTTCCTTTGCAGTAAAGAAGTCTCAACTTTATATTATTTGCATACTTCTTGTTCGAGTTGGTCATTCACTTAAAATTATATATGGAGTTGCGATGTCATCACTAGATGTTGATGCTGCACCTTATGGGGAATTATGATATAAAAATTGTTTTAATTTTTTTTAAAAGAACTTGAAAATAAACAACAAATTAAATAAAAAGTAAAAGGAAAATCAAGAGAAAGAAAAGAGAGGAGGAGGAGGAAGGAAGGAAGAGGAGGGGGGTGGGTTTGGGAAGAAGGAGAGAGAGAGAGAGAGAGAGAGAGAGAGAGAGATTTTGGATGACAGATGAAGCACTTGAGCATCGGGAGACGGTGCAGCAGGATGAAATATGCCGCATGTTCCGCACATTCACTGCCAAGCGCGAGCGCTCTTTCCTTCCCCCAGCAACGCCATGTCGTTTGGTTCTTCTAAGGTGAGTCGTGCGTTTTCTTTATAATTTAATTTTTTATGTATGGAATGTGCATCAATTGCATGTAACATTTCTATTTCTCTTTTTTTTTCCCTTTTTCCCAAAAAAAAAAAAAAAAAGAGAGTAGAAATCTATTTGTATATGTCAATTAACTTTGCTATTCTCTAGAATAGAAAAGTGGTTAGGGAATAAATCTAGAATATGAATAAGAAATTTAAAAAAAAAAAAGTCTACTTTTGTTCCTTGAAATAAAAAGAGAAATATCATTTTAGGGAAATAAGCTTAGTGTAACCTAATGCTAGTCTTTACACAATCAACACAAGGTCCGGGTGAGACCTACATCTGCACAGAGTTTCCTACTCGATCCAGTCCCCATTTGGAACAAAAAAAAATCAGAAAGTTAGGAAAAATTTAGAAATTAGATTTGAGTAGTTTTACTAGATTTAAGTGTTAATTCTAGTTTAGAATTAGTTTAGCATAAAAAAAAAAAAAAAGTGAAAATCTTTTGATGAAAATTGGATTCAAAATTGAATAAATTAGCTCTTAGGGCTTTACCATATGGATATTTGAATGTTGTTTTCTTTTAAAGACAATGCTAGGTTGCAACAGCTTGATGACTCCACTAAAATAAGATGTCTTCTCTTAAGATTCTATTGGAGACATCATTTAAGATCATCCGTAATTCTATTTTAATAGATTATTAGATGGCTCGGAACAAGTCTTTTGCTTTACCATTTGTCTTGTGTTTATAGTAGTCGAATAAACTTGTGCTTCCATGGATTTCTGATGTCATTTGCTTGAAGGTTTGATGAGGTCGCTACCATCTTAGTTGTTTTGTCTTTGCCTACTCCACCAAGCAACATTTGCTCTTCTTTTTCTAGCTAAAAAAACTCAAAATATCTATGTACTTGTTTATTGTAATGCCTAAAGTTTTGCTATCAACATCTTATATTATGAGTTTTAAATCAGTGGGACTCTTTGTTGTTATTATTAGTCATCCATCTTTGACTAATTATTACATTGGATTTTTTGAGACCATATTAGAATATCTTGATTAGTTAAATCCTTACAAAAGTCCATTTTTATCCAAACATGAATAGTTAAGTCTCCACTGACATTTTTATAATTAAATAAAAAAGTTAGGAATATAAATTCTTAAAGTCGTACTAAACACAATTTTTTTTTCTTTTTTTATTTCAAGAATAAAAATTTTATGCAAGTGCAAAATGTGTTCTTTTACTCATAAACTTGTTTGGAGAATAGAAATAAAAATGAAACTATTTCTGAACAAAAGTTGTTTTTGGTAATAGAAATATTACCATATGCACCCTAAAGAAAAGAGGATTTGATAAAAAAAAAGAAAAAAAGAAAAAGAAAAGAGGGTCATGTGGGATTGTGACACTTCTAATGCTTGTCTTTTTAAATTTCTTGTAATAATCAAACTGTATTCCCTTTAAACATAATTGGCCCTTCTATTAAATAATAAATGGAGATGTTGACGCTGACTTTCCACCTTGTGGGACAATTATAATATAAAAAACTGTTTTCAATATCTTAAAAATTATAAATATGGAAAAAAAAAAAAAAATCAAGAGGAGTAGGTGAAGGAGAGTGCAGTCAGGCATGTAAAAATAAGAGTTTCGCTTAAAGTTTTTGATCTTGAAGTGAATCATTTAGTCATATTAATATGAAATCTAAAAAGTTGACTACTTTGACAAAAAAATCCTTAAGACATTTATAGAAGAAGTGACCTAGCAGCAGCGCCAATGCTGATTATAACAATAATAATGTAAAACCTTGACCAATTTTTTGGGAAAAAATTCAATTAGGGACCTTAAGTGAGCTTATTGTTTCAAAAAAGAGCATCAAATGACAATTTAGTTCCAATTAAGAGACTGGCAAAGCATGTGCGTCTCATGCCACCATAATGGGGGCATTTTTGTTCACATGTTTTTTTTTCTTCTTTTTTCTTTATTCATCTTCTTCGTTCTTCATCTCTTCAATTCATCTTCTTCCTGCTTCCACCTGATGCTTAATTTTTAATTTCAAAAAAGAAAGAAAAATGAAAAATCACACCAACTATATCCGCAAGGGCAATCAGGTAAAAAGCCTTCACCAACCGTCAAGAACAGACCCTTCCAGGTTCGTCCTTCAGTGGAATCGAAAGCCCCAATTTGTGGGCAAAACCCCTCGAGTCATCACCATCACCTCCACCTCCATCATGATTCCGCGGAGGATGCACTGGAGCGGCGTCGAGTTATTGGTGCTTTAGTTGGCGAGAGCCCGGAAAGGCATTAAGAAGGACTCATCTGTGAGCGTGCACATGAAAAAGAGCGATCCCCGGTCAAGAGGAGGCCACAAACATCTTTTCACAGAATTTTTCCTCTTAGAAACATCACATCTACAAACAAACAATTCTCCTCCACCTCTTTAATTTCCAATGAATTTCAGGTACATGCGTTTAATTTTTTTTTTTTTTTTTTTTTCCTTGGTGGTAAGCATGAAGGGACATTATTCTTTGGGGAAAATTATCAAAAAAGTCCTAAATCTATTGTAATTATACCAATTCAATCATAAACTTTTTTATTTTCAATTAAGTCATAAACTTTTTACATTTGTGCCAATTTATACAAAGAACACCCCAAATGCCACAACTTGGCATGGGGGGACATATAGGTGCTAAAACTTCCAAAATATACATTTAAGTGCCACCCATTTTCAATTAGACCCTGTTTAGTAATGTTTCTATTTCTCTAAGTTTTTGTTCTTTTGTTTCCTAGAATAGAAAAAAAGAAAAAAAGAATTCCATTTGGTAATGTCAACTAATTTTTCTATTCCTTAGAACAAATTAGTGGCCAGGCATATATTTGAAATAAAAATAAGAAGCAGAAAAAGATTACTTTTTTACTCCCGTGAACAAAAGAGAAATAATGTCATTTTAGAAAAGCTCGACATGACCTAATGCTTGTCTTTACACAATCAGCACAAGGTCCAGTCTCTTGAATCGGTTCGAGTCTCACTTTTTGGAAAAATGAAAAATAAAAAATTTAGGAAAATTTTAGAAAGTAGATTTTGAGTAGTTTTACTAGATTTTAATAATTCTAGTTTAGAATTAGTTTGGCATAAAAAAAATGAAAATATTTTGATGAAATTGGATTCAAAATTGAATAAACATTTAGAGCTTTAGTATATATGTTTTTGAATGCCGCTTCTTTTTATTTATAAAGAAAAAGAACTCTCACTCATCAAATAAGGGACAAAATGATCTTGTTAATTTGTGAGAGGAGCACATATGATAGCAATTTTCGGGTAGACATTAAGAAAAGATACGTGCTTGGAGGACTGCACAACTCCATATTTTATTGTACACTGTAGATTAGGATTGTATTGATATTGATGTTGATATACTAATTATTCGGGGGCAGCACTCGAGAATGTTGAACTGCATAGACTTCCTCGAAAGATAAGGAAATTATAGATAAAACTGAAAAGTGAAACAACAAAAAAATTGGCACCCACTAAAATGAAAAACCAAGAGAGAGACAGCAACCGCAAGAGCGAAGGCTACTAATGAACAGCTTGTGACTGGTGTCAATAGATTGTTCAAGTATATCTATACTGCAAAAATTTTAGCCAAACTATTTGCAAGAGCTGGGAATATGAAAAGAAAACCTGTTATGAGAAACATTCTTTGAAAAAAAAGGGCACATCCACCATCAAACTATTCATGAAGCTGCCTGTACCGAGTCGTGGATGTGGCAAATTCGTAGACCTGAGGCAAACGGGCGAATTCATCATAGAGGCCGACTACTTTTGTAAAGTGCCTCGAGGAGGTCACCTGAAGAGGGTTCTTCTCATTATCACTGACGGTCAGTCTACCAGATGTAAGACATGCCTGACATAGAAATATCAAGGGTTGTCCAAAAGGATGGGGCGAACAGAATTCCAATACCAGTATCTAACCCAGGTGTAATGCTGCACGTGTTGAGGCCCCTGGGAAACTAACAACTTCTGTGAAAACTCTAGCAGCGCATCCGATGTACAATAATCCTTTGATGGACGACCAATGTCACTAGAGAACATGTCCTTACTACCTACTCGCTGCAGAGTCTTCTCGGTAGAAATCTCCATTTTCTCCTGGACCTGTGCACTCTTGAGTAGAAATTCAATGAGCTCAATCACATCAGGCTTCAGTACATAACCATGTACCTTAACATGCTTAAGCTGGTGCTCGAGGCAGGGAAATGTGCCACCCACTGAACTAGTAACTATAGCCATTGACTCAAATGCATGCTTCCACCCTGCTTCGGTAAGCTAGAAATTCAAAGCAACTTTTTAATCTCCGTCACTTCCAAGTTTGAGGATTCCAATAAAATTTTACTGTTCAAGCATTTGTACCTTGGCTTTGTTGTCATCTCTTCCAGGATAAACATAGATGGTGAGTGTCTCAAGAAAATGAGAGCTCCTCAACAAGCTACAAATGCTAGGGACGTATTGCTCTCTTAGATGCATTTATTAGTGTCACATGTTTCAGGCGAAAGATGGGCATGGCTGATTTGCCAACTCCCACATAGTTAATACCTAATTTTAAAAGAAATAATTGGACCGACATTAAATGAAAATTAGTACTGGACATACATTGTGGATGCTCAAGAGCACGTGTATGTATAGACCGACTGAAATGAATTGGTATAATACCATTGAATTCAGAGTCTTATCAGGAATTTCATCAGATTATGTAGAATATTAGAAAGACAAATCACGAGCATGGACATGTGCATTTAAAATAGTGATAGATGTCACATTAAAATTGAAAACAATCGGGGACACAAGGAAGACAGGCACCTAATAAACTGTAGTTTTCGGTTACATGAGCGGGTTGTGGATAATAATAGTGTACAATTGCTCGAAGTTCATAGGCCAGCAGATGCAAGGAAGGCCACCTTATACAAGTTTAGGCGGGCATAAATAAAAGAACCCAGCCTGAGTAAATGATATTTTCTTTTATTCTTCATCTAGGACATTACCCGATGAACTGAAGCATAAAAAAAGCAACGGAACAAAGAAGCCAAAGCAGACGAACGGCACAGCCACTGTCCATTTCAAGTAAGACCCATCCAAAATCAGTTTACCCAACTTCTATTCTACAAATTTAGGACGGTTGAAATGTGAGAATATCCTATCAAACAAATAGTAATACTCCTTACCTGAAGGATCAGCACCCAAATCATTCTAAAGTACCTCAAAGCAAGACAAAATAGGTCAGAGCAACAGCAGAGAAACCATATCAGTATGCACCAATCGCATGGCATAAAATAAGGACTACAACTGAGCTTTTCCAGCAGCAGTCCGAACTCACAATATTCTCCAGGCGGATATATTTTATAATCACCGAAGCAGAGGGATATATTGACCAGTGATAACATATCAGTCACCTTGACATAATCTAGACACCCAGCAATATCCAGAGTCTTCACATTGGGACAAAATAGCTCCAGATCCTCATAGTGATCAACAATTAAATGTTTGATATCTGATCGTGTAAGATCAAGCTTTTCAAGACCACCGCATCTCTCCAAATTTGACTCCTCAATAGATGGGCCACAACAGAATTTGGGCTCGTGGAAACCATAACAATCTTCAAGAGACTATTCTTTCAGCAACGGGCTACCAGATAGTATGTCAGCCATTTTGTAGTCAGTGAAGTCAATTTTTTTCATAAACAATTTTCTATGCGACCTTAGTTGGACTCGTCCCGCCGCTGGTTTGACCACACAGGAAGCCAGCTTCAGCTCTACTAAGCTGCTACACCTAAGGACAATGCTGGGCAGCACGTAACGATTAAGTGGGAAGTAAAGACAATGTCGGAACTCCCAAGCACACCGTAAGAAGTCCAAATCAAGGAACTTAACTTTTCTCCTCGCTGCAAAACGAATCCACGTATCCAGTTTGTTCCATGATCTCTCCTCTCTGGAGTTGCATAGTCCTCATATTCAGGATCATAGGGGTGCACCTCAGACGCACAGTTCAAATTAAGACAGAACAAATCGATTGTGGGGCTCTCGTGCAGAGTCAACACATGGTCGGTAAAATTCACGAATCTTTCGTCCAAGTCTCTCTCCAACTTTTTGCAGTCATGGTACGGACAGTGATTGAAAGACAAGTGGCGGGTAGAAGTCTAGGGGTGACGGAACCCCAGGACCATCACTGTCCTGACGGCGTCTCTCGTGGACAGGAAGGACAGAACATGGAGGAGCACTGAGTATGGCAGATTGCTAATGGCATCGCGTCCGTTGTTTCCGTCCATCTTCCTAGACGTTTCAACTCGATACGGCGTTTACCAACGAAACCCTAGCTGCCTTCCGAGCTCTTCACTTAAAGATAGGGGTGATCGGTTCCTGTGGAACCGGGAACCGCCAGAACCAGACCCGACCATCGGTGTGGTCCGTCCAAAAAAACCAGCATTATTTTTTAAAATTCAGTTCCCGGAGATTTGTTAATACTAATCACACATGTCTTTACATGCAAAAAATTCAAACTTCACTTGCTCATAACCATAAAAGTCATGAGCAATAGGACTAGAGGTTGTGCTTGGCTTGGATTTTATAGACAATCTCTCTTTTATTCTTTAAGTACTTATTGATGTGAGACTTTTGGAGGCTTGGATGTTTTGTCTTTTGCAAGTGAGGGGAGCAAGAGAGAGAGTGTGTGAGCATGAGGAATAAAGGTCTCTTGGATTAGTCCTACATTGGGTAGAAGAATAAACTAACAAGTAAGTTTCTCTATAAATAAAGAGTCACAAGAAGAATTTTGTTGGTCTCATGAGAAGTTGCTACCTCAATTTCAATTTCGGTTGCGATAAGTTTAATATATAATACATAAAAAAATTGGTCCGGTCTCGTCCATTCTTCCGACCTTGGAACTGGAAACTGGACCAACCGGCCACCAGTTTCAAGAATAAGAACCGGAAATCAGACCACCAACCATGGGAACCACCCAAAATTAGCCAATCCAAACTGCCCAAAACTGGCCGGTCCAATGTGGTCTGGCGGTTTTTGGTGTACACCTCTACTTAAAGAAGGAGAAAGCAGATAATCTTTTTGCAGAGATAGAGACCAACGGTAGATTTCTAGCGGAGCTCCTAAGCTGGAAAAGTAGAAAGCCCGTGGGCCCTATATCCTGTTGTAGATGATTGCAAGGTGTTGCTACCCAATCTTAAGTCCGCTAATTCAAATTGGGTTGAAAGGTCGAAAATTCTATTCCTCAAGAGATCACAAAGACCCATTGATGCCTCTTTGAAATATTCTTTTTTCAAAAAGTGCTTTTGATTCAACATTCTTGGTGGCCAGGCCCTTGGAGAAATATTGAATCGTTTGACAATTATTTTTAAGGAGCTTTCAAGTAAAAGTCAGTATTGAAAATGCTGAAAACTCAATATTAGTCCTACTAGCATTAGGCTTCCAGCATTTGACTAAATATTGAAACTCATTTTCTTTCCGAAATTACTCTCAACAATTCTTGAAAATTTCGATTTTGTCCTTCGTTACTTTTTTTAAAAAAAAATTAAAAAATGACCAAACCCTTCATTGAATCGACGAAGGGCTATGGCTGTCAGCGTACTAGATCTGGCTATGGTTGTCATCAGTCAATGTCGCCCATTGCGTGACCCTGGCAAGGGTCGCACGAAGGTTGCATGACCTCGGCGATGTGCAACCTAGGCCGTTAGTCGAGTGACCCTCGCAAGACCTAGGCAATGGTCGCCTAGGTCGCACGTTGCCCGGTCGCGTGACCCTTGCCAAGGGTTGCCTAAGGTTAGGTGACCTCCGACGGCCGCTATTGCTAAATCAACTCACCGGCAATTGTTTGGCGAAAGCTTTGGTCATTTTTATATAAAAAAAATGTATATATTTGGTTTTTTTAGCATTATTGTTAATTTTTATGTTTTAAAAGTTGCATATATTATTTTTTTCTTCAATTTTAAACAAATAAAAATTAAAAAATTAATACGAATCACCCAAATGGCTTTTCAAATATATTTTCTACCAAATAATATTTTTCTCAAAATTATTTTTTAAAGTGTAGTTTATCAAACGCCCTTTGTATGTGCTCAGAATCCTTTAGATTGAACTGCTTTGTATTTTTTTGGCTTTTTAAAATCTTGAACCAAACACACTTGAGTAGGATTGAAAAAGAGAGAGAAGCATGAACGTGGACAATTTGTATTCCAATTTGAGATTTCGATTCCCAATATTGCCCGTTGGTCGGCCACGCTTTGCCGATTCCTTTTCATTGGAATGGATCTGGGCTTAAGGGGGGCCTGGTTGCAAAAGAGGCCCAATTAATTGGATATTGATTCGTCCAAAAAAAAAAAATTGGATATTGAACTTTTTTGGGAAGAAGATTTGGGTTTCAGAGAAGTATACTACGAGTTGTGAGACCATTTATGAAACTTTCCATTATAAACCAAACTTTTGAAAAAATAAAGTATTCACAAAGAAAAAACATATGCCAGAGTTAAAAAAGAAAAACTTCGGAAAAAGAGAAGCCAATATTGGTCATGATCCCTCTTTCTTACTTGCAGTTTTGAAGGTGATTATAAAAGAACATAGAATCTATAATCAATTGAATAGAAAAGTAGATAAAATTTTGAAAAACCACAGTTTTTGATGATTTTCATGGAACAGATCTAATGCGCATGTGAAAATAAAATCACCAAAATGAACTACTTTCATCATCTCTTCCAAATTGATATTCCAATACCTTCATCTTAATAGAAAAGTTCTTACTGAAAGAATTTGGTAGTTGTGAAGTTTGAGACGAAAATACAAGAATTAGACAACCCAAGGAGCATATGTTGTTGAAAAGTAGTGTCCCGGATCGTTTGAACTACGAAAAAATCCAGAGTATAAATTCCATGATTTTTTTCAAGCTGTTGCAACTGACCCCTTCCAATGAGGGTAAAATTAGGTTTAAGATACTTGCTTATGAGATGAATCGAATGGTCCATATAATGATGATCACGGATGGACCATTCGATTGTTAACATCGCAAATGATTCATCAATTATAAACACGGGTTCTTCTAAGCTCATATTTCACGCGACATCGGACGTTCATTTTTTGATCAATTAATCCTATATAAATTTTGACTCAGAGCCGCTACTAATCTTTTTTGCCAGCTAGAAATCAAATAAAAACATTGGAGGATATCTTACAATTTTTGCAACCAAAGATTCTAGATTTGAGAACTTGATTACACTAATCATAAGACTGATGTCCTTCCAATGCCTAACTTGATTGAATGCTAACTAATGTCATGACAATATATAGGAGAATTCTAGGTTTCATCCTAACCATTTTAAAACAAAGAAAATAACGTCCAAGGTATTAAAGAGTATAATCGCAAAGAAAAAACATAAATATCCTAAACGATCTCTAAAAAAGAGAAAACAATTCAAAACAAAGAACCCTATTATAAAGTCCTAAAGACTTGTCAAATTTTGGAATTTCACTTTTTAATAGTTTTCCAATTTTCATAGTTTTTTTTATTTTTCTGGAATTTTTCCTGAATTTTTGTGAATTTTCTGAATTTTTAAATGTTTTTAATATTTTTAATGATTTTTTGAACTTTCTGAAATTTTTATGATTTTCTGAATTTTCTATTTTTAAAATTTTTAAATTTTTATGATTTATCTGAATTTTCTAAATTTATCAATATTTAATTTTCTAATTAAGTAAATTTATACAATGATTTTTATAATTTTTCTGATTTTTTAATGATTTTTCTGATTTATATATTTTTTACGAATTTAAAATATTTTATTAATTTTTAGGGATTTTCTGAGTTTTAAATTTTTTTAAATTCCCGAATTTTTAATATTTTCTATTTTTTTGAAATTTATAATGATTTTTACAATTTTTATTATATTTAGGCAACGGGTTCGGACCGGGTTTACTTGATCCGACCCATTGTCCCGACCTGTCTATCCGGATCCGACCCGCGTCGGATTACAAAAGGATTTTTTAATGTATTTTTAGATTTTTGGAATTTTTATTGATTTTCCTTTTTTTAATTCTTTTTAATTTGTCTTCTTCCCTATTTTGTCTTCTTCTCCTGCACCTTCATTCTTCTTCGCGGACCGATAACATCTCCTCCCCCGCCTGCAAATTCATTCTTCACCGAACCAGGGGACCTCAACCAAACCTCAGGCCGCCGCCAAGCCCTTACCCTCCATGGTCGTCCACTCGGGCCACCACTCGCCGGCCTACCGTCCACCCCTAACAGCGGCCGGCCCATCACCGGCCGTCTACTCCGGCGACCCAAAACAAATTCACCGAGACAAAAACTAAGCGAACCATGGCTTCTAAAATCAGCAAACCAGAAAAACAAGCGAACATAAATACACGAATATGGAGAGAATTGCCTAACTAGAAAAGCCCTGGACAGCGGGATTCGCCGATGTGTAGTGAGAGCTTCGGCCAAAGGGGGACTCTCGGCTCGCTCGCCAGCGATCGATCGTTCCCATAGAATCACATAGCCAGACAGAGAAAAAAAGAATATCAGAGCAGATTCAACCAACCCAGAAGCGAACACGAACAGATCTCGGGATTCAATGATAAATCAATATTCGCATTCTCTCAGGCATTTGATCAAACGGTTGATATGCGATTTGAAGCATGCATTGTGGGGCGAAATTTATTGCAACCTACGGACTGAACATGATGCATAAAGGCTGTAATCAACACATTTTCATGTTAAATCCATCTCAGTCTATCACGAATCACTTAAAATTCTCCATTCGAGTTCGGGCTTCTCAAACATTCTCCGTTTCATTTAAGCAATACATCGAGTAGTTGGTGTTCATTAATGAACTTGCATTCTGGGTTCAAATCCGAAGCATCTATCGGTATAAACGTGACGCATTAACTTTCAAAGCATTATAGCTCGACATGAAATTACTCCGGTTTAACAAGATTTCGCCGAGAGCATGAATCAACCCAGGCGGTTCTTTTTTCTTTTTTTTTTTTGCCAAAAACCGGGACGAGACAGGGGCTTCGGGAAAGGGGAATCTTACCTGGTATATCAGACGAGTCGAGACCTCGGTTGGCGATGGCGAGAGAGTTCTGGCTAAAGCCACTCCACGGCTACAGAAGAAAAATTGAAATGATGAAGGACAACGCCGGATGGACCTTTGATCGGCTTTGGAATGAGCTCCGGCGACCTCGCTTTTGTCACTCTAGAAATAAACCAAAAACGTTCTCGCCTCAGCCTTTCCTCCCTCTCTCTCGTTCTCTTTCTCTCCCCCCGAAAGAAAGGCTCCCTTGCGTGTTTTTTCTTCTTTCCTCTCTCCAGCCCCCAACAAACTGAGCCCTTCTCTTCTCTTTTTCTGCTTTGCGCAACACCCCCCACGCTCACGCCCCTCTCGCTGCCGACTTCCTCCACTCCTCTGAATCTAGGGGTGTAAACGGTTCGGTTCGGTTCGGTTTTTTTGAAAAACCGAACCGAACCGAACCGTTAGAAAAATCTTCCGAACCGAACCGAAACCGAACCGAACCGAATACGAACCGAACCGAAATTTCGGTTCGGTTCGGTTCGGTTTTTCGGTTTTCGGTTTTTAGCCTTTGGTTTTCGGTTTTGTTTTTTTCTTTCTGTTAAACTTAGATTTCTCCATTTTTACTTGTCGGTTCGGTTCGGTTCGGTTAACCGATAAAAACCGAATCAACCGAACCGAACCGAATGAAAACCGAAAAAACCGAATTTTCGGTTCGGTTCGGTTGTTTTCGGTTCGGTTCGGTTTCGGTTGGAATTGACACCCCTACCAGTCGATGTGGTGAGCCAGAGATTAATGGTCCAAGGCCAAAAAATGGCATCACTAGCAAATGGAGCTTAATTGGTCAAGGGGGTATTGGTTCTTGTAGGTACAAAAATGGTCTTGATGCATTCAAGAAAATACTATGTGCTGATGGTCTGAGAGGCCTATACAGAGGGTTTGGGATTTCAATTTTGACATATGCACCTTCAAATTCAGTTTGGTGGGCTTCTTATTATGTGGCCAATAGGCTCATTAGAGGTTATTTTGTGGGCAAAAGTGGTGAAAGAAGCCGAAAAGACGGCTCTTCTTATGGCCACTAAAATTAGAGCGATGACCACTAAAATTGAAATTGAAGGAAATCGAAAGGAAAGCTCTGGAATCAAAGGAAATCAAAAGAAAATTAGAGTGATGACCACTAAAATTAAAATGAAAGTGCAAACACAGAAAAAGAAATCACTAAGAAACTTCACCGAAATTGAAATATCCTCAAAGTTACAAGCACATTGATGCTAAATTGCAAACATTGAAATGAAAGCTACACTGTCATTTCTCAATGCACATGAAGAATAACAGACTCTAAATCTAAAACTGAAATTGAAAGACGTTAGTTTAGCATAGGAAATGCTTCGAAAGGAAATTTGGCGAAGTTTTGGCATAGCCTGAGGGACCCCTCTTTTTCTGAGTTCTTTTTATTTGTACTCCTGGAATTTCGTTTGACGATTATTGGAAATCATGAGTGATCCCCCTCTCTAATTGCTCCATATTTCCACTATTTTAGTAACTTCCAAGATAATAATTGTGTCCCGCCATAAATTGCCATTTTATTCATGAATTAATCTAATTTTGCAACCACTCCAGCTCTTAACTCAAACAAGTTGAGGTACCATTTCCTTAATCTGATTGAAATGGTAAGCAAAACACCTTAGATCGACATGAGGTCACACAATCTTCTGACGAAGTTAAACTAGATAAGCTCCAAATCGAAGTCAGGCTTAGTGTGACTTGACGCTTCAAACTTCTCTCTGCTTTCCTAACTCATAGCGATAATTGAATCACTTTATAGTATCTCGAACATAAATTTTCACCACCAACGGAAGCTAAAGAATACTACTGTAAAAATTCCTAAAAGAGGTAGTATTGAAAATGTAAGAGCACCAATGAGAGTAATATGTTGAGAACTATCATTTACATTTCTCTGATTTTACCATCTCTTTATCTTACTGCATTTCACATCATATTTCCCCCGATGAAATTGTTTCATCATTTTGAGGCATGCATCATGTGATTGATAAAGCTACTTTTGATATTTAAATTGAGCCGACCGACAATGATCCAGTTAGTCTTGGTCGTCTTTACCTTTTCACTGATGAAGGTTCACGCGTTATTAATTTATATCGAAAACCTCTCATTCAGTTCTAGCCCCACAGACCCACCTTTTTCTTTGGAGTCTTTTTTTTTGTCTTACCAATCTCTCACTATTACGTACCATAAGTGCACAATGTTGCTACACACGTGAAAAATTAGAAGAATTAGAAATTTGTGCAGCCTATTATAGAATTAATTACAAATCCCATCCCCCAAGTTAATCTTTACATCCTAAGTCTAACGTCTTTACATTTGGTTGTCATATTAATAAGGAAAAAAGTTACAAAAAAAGATAAATTAATCTCCCTATGACACATTTAATCTAAACTTGTATCTATGTGACATATTTACCATTTCTCAAAGTTCTATTAAATGAATTTTCAATCAAACTAACATCATTAGCCTTGTTTGCATCATGTCAAAATTGTTTACTTTTCGGAGTTTATGTAGATAGATTTTTAATAGTTCTTATTGACGGAAATTTAATGGATGGTAAATGTATCACACAGTTAATAGTTTGGGATTTTAAGTGTTACAAAAAGAAAATGTCTAGAGTATATGTGTCACAATAGGCATAATTAGACTTTTTTTTTTTTTAATTTTGTGGCTTTTGCCCTAAAAACAACTGGCAACACTATTACTAAGTTGAAGATATCCATATGTAAGAGAAATAGAGATAAAATCATGCATAGAGCGTGTGCCCAAGAGAGAGCTAACCATCTCATAGTAAAGATAATCCCATATAATTTGGAAAAGATGATAATTTGTGCGGACCATAAAGTCATTGTTGTCACATGCCTTCTAAATATTATTTACATATCTATCCTCCTCGGCTACATATAGTGTCTTGTTGTTACCCTTTAGTGAGGCCAACCCCCTATTGAAGCCATGATGATCACCGCCATCATTTATCACCATGTAAGGGTGGGCATAATTCTGGAATTGAATGGAAATCGGGGAATCGGATCCATGGGAACTGATCCAATTCTAGGTTTTAGAGTGAGAGAGTTCAATTTTCGGTTTCACTTTTTTAAGAACCGCCGGTTCCCAATCCGGTTCGGTTTATAGGAACCGAACCGAGAACTAAATCCCTGATTACATTCTCCCGTTCCCCAACTCAATTCCATTTCTCTCTACTTTCACCTCTGTCTCTCCTTGGACGACGTTGAGCCCTTGTGCGACGCTGCATCTCCACGCTTTCTTGTCTCTTTTAAGATCGACCTCGATCTCGACCTGCATTAATTCCTCTCCCTCCTCAGACCAACAAAACCACGAAAATTGCGTTACCTGCGCCGCCCCCTCTCTCTCTCTCACTACAGCAACCATCATCCAGCAGGTAAGCTTGTTGCTGGATCTGCTCGATTTCGTGCTTAATTCGATTGCTGAATCTGCGTGTGTGCGTACAATTACGCGTGTGTTTTGTTTGTCAAATTGGCTTGAGGCTGGTTGTGTATGTTGCCGGCGTTTGTTGCTGCTGATTTTGCGTTTCGATTGATTCTGAGTGCTGGGGATCAAGGCCTGATCTGATAATCTTGGAGTTATTTCGATTGTTGCCTTCTTTAGCTCGCTGCTTGGCTACGATTGGTCTAGGGCTTTCGTTAATGGGCTCAATCGGATATGTTGCTTTTTAAGATGATTGACTGCACGATTATTGGTACTTGGATATTTTTGAATTCATGACGGATGACCAATGTTGAGCTCGAATGAGTACTTCCTTAAAGGGTGCTATCTGGTGATTTTAAGCAACTGATTTGTAGAACCTTGGGGTATGGTCGATGAGATTATCTGCTCAACATCTAGTGATCTTGAGCAACTGACTATTCGAGTGAAGCTCCCTGATTTGGGCAATAGCTGAGATAAAAGGTGGAAGGATCTCGGTGTTTTGCCCGTCTTGCATTACTGAGTAGATTTCCTCAATGAGTTTACATTTTCCCTTTCCCTTCTGATTGTTGTTTGGCTGGTTTTGTGGGCTGGATTCACCTCTGTCCCAAGGCACAATTTGTCCCGATTGCACTGGAGTTTGTGGGATGAAATCATTTTCATGCTATAGTTGAAGTATTAGATGCAAGAAAATGCTGCCTTGGCTCGATATTTGTTTTGCTATTTTGTAAATGTTTGATCTTTATTTTGAAATTTCTAATGATGTTGTGCATATATGAAGTTGACATATCAAGATGACATTCCTAGTATCCCAAGTATCTTTCTTGTTCATGGCGTCCATACTATTGTCACTGGATTAGGATTGACTTGATGGATGCTTGTTGAAAGGTGCCCCAAAAGCTTTTTAATTCTTCTGCAGGCTTACTTCTTGCTGTCATCTTTCTTTCCTTTTTCCTACATGCCATTTTGTTTGTGGTCCTAGATATTGTCTTGATCAACATGCTAGTCTCTCGTGAATTCTATTGCATCAGTTTAATGTATAACATCAAAGCACTTGGTTAAGGAGGACACTAACTTTCGATGAGATAGGACTTGCCTATCGCTTTGAAGATGTTTTGTTTGTTATACTTTATCTTGTTATTTTATCATCATTAACCAGTACTTTTGTTTTATAATCTTATAGGTGAAAAATGAACAATATCTTTCAAGAATGTCATGACTTCTCATTTTAATTATATTTATTTGAACTGTAATGCCAAGGAAAACTAGTCTTTTGTATTCTCTTTGATGAATGGCAAGCTTGTTTAGTACTCAATAGACCAAAAATGATCTAGAGGTTCCTTATTTGGTTGACTGAATCAATAAGAAGCTTTCATTTTTATTGTTGCGCTCATTTTCGTTTTGCTTAACTAATAATGAAACCAAAAAAAAAGAAAAAGAAAAAGAAAAACAGAAGAACTTGTTAGATCCTATAACCTATAATAGGGTAGGCTCCAAGTTTCGATAGGTAAGTTTCAGATTCTTAAAAAATGAAGAACCTTACCCAAGGGTAGGTTCCAAATGGAATCTGTAAGGAACTTGGAACCACTCATCCCTATCATTGGGTAGGGTTGACCACTCATCCCCACCCTCTCCCCTCTCTCTATCTCGCTCGCTTGCACATGGTTGTGGCTGACAAATCCATTGCAGTTCTCTATAACATTGGAATTGTTTTCTCTCTTTTGGTAAAATGTATGAATTTTTTTTCATGTTGAACTAAATGTTAATTGCTTACTTTTCCAATTTATGCAAATAATGTCAGCTTGTCCATGTTATAGTGACAACACGTCGAAATCAAAAGGGACCCAAAGTATCCTCCCGTTTTTTTGACAATGTTAAGTTTAAGACTTGGCTGTATATGGGATGCGTGGTGATTTTGTTGGGATTTTTAGGGGTGACTGGCTCATTTTTTGTTCTCTACCTGAAGACATTATCTGATTTCTGTAGACTGTGTGGTGATTTTTCTTTAATTTATTTCTTGTGTTTGGGTTTAAAGAACTTTGGAATGCCAAATGAGTCTTCATGGGGCCTGATATTCAATATATTGGAGCAAAAAAAAAAAAAAAACTGTGTGAGAGCATCTAGTGTTTCTAGAGTTTGTTTATTGATAAAAATAAGTGTTGATTTATATATTATTGGCAAAGTTATCACCTAATAGACCCTATTCTATAATTTTAGCTCTTTGAATTTCACGTCGTGTTTCACATGGCAAAATCAAGAAGCAAACCAAAATTAAGGACTGCTCACCACCCTCTCTCTCTCTCTCTCTCTCTCTCTCTCTCTCTCTCTCTCTGATTTGCTATTGATAATAGAACCTTTGTTATCCATCATAATTTGGAAAAAAAAGAAAAAGAAAAAGAACGCATGACCCTTTATATGCACCAACTCCTCATGCTCACATGCCTCGTCCCTCTCTCCCTTTGCTATCCTCCAAATCTCTCTCTCTCTCTCTCTCTCTCTCTCTCGTGCTCTCTCTCTCTCCCTCCTTCACTGGTGTCTACTTGCTAATGCAGAACGTTAGATGGGAAATGTACAAGTTAATTTGATTTTAAACTGACCGGCCAAGTTTTAAGGTATCGGTACTCATTTGCCTAATTCATATCCAATATCTCAGCTCATTTCTTAGCCAGACCACGCCACACTAACCTCATTTTCTCTTCAGGAAAGAGAGATATCTGGAAATTAATAAACTTCCTACCTATGGCAATCTCAAAGGCTGGAACCAGTAATGATGCTACACCAGCATCAGGAAGTGAGAACAAAGTGTTCTTGAGTTTCAGAGGGCCCGACACTCGTCATGGATTCACAGACTTCCTCTGTAACGACTTGTCAAATGTTGGAGTCCGTGTATTTGGGGATGATGATGAACTTCACGTTGGAGAAATAATTAGTGACAACCTGCTAAGTGCTATCAATAACTCCATAATTTACATACCCATCTTCTCTCAGACTTACGCTTCCAATAAATGGTGCCTTTGGGAGCTTGCGCATATAGTGGACAACGTGTCTAAATCAAAGGTCGAAAAGTGTATCTTTCCCATTTTTCTCGACGTGGAACCAGATGATGTTAAACTTAAAACGCGGATATATAGCAATGCTTTATTGGAACATGAGAGGGAGTTTCCCAACAAAGTTGAGGCATGGAGAGTGGCTCTTGCAGCAGTAGGTAAAATCAAGGGATTGAATGTGACATCAAGGTAAAACTCTTTTAAGATCCCTACACATTTCTTCTTGTGTTGATTTTTCTTTTGTTGCTGCTATTTTAGAGTATACAACGTTGGCCTGTCAAATGATTTCTTTTATTCTTTTTTTTTTTGGTTAAAGGGAACGTAGTGAAAACTACCCCTGCACTCATTCAACTCTACATCCTCTGCTTTTAACATCTTCCCTGAAATATTCCCCCTGATGTCAATAGCTTCAATGACATGGGCCCCCATATTCCTTTTAACTATATTTTCCACTTCACTGTCTCGTTAGACTAGGAAATATTCAAGAGCACCCATTTGCATTAATTATTTGGGATGATTACTAAAATCTAGTTCAGATTATGCATTCATAGCAGTTTCCATTTCCCATTAACGGGGAAAAGGCAGAAAAAATTAGAAACGGCCTCCGGTGTTGACTTTGTTTTACACATTTTTATGTGCTTCTCAAGAGACACCAAATATACGAGAAAATTGAGATTCGATGAAGAAAAATCATGTTTAAATATTCAATAGAAGCAAGATCATTTTGAGATAAAGGTTGACGGGGCTGTCATCTTGGGGACTCGAGCTCTGCGGAGCTCATGGGAGGTCCAAATCGAGGCTGGGCAACCTTGATCTGGACCAGGCCGGAGGCGACGACTGTTGTCAACCTCTGATATGAGGTCAGCGGCCACACGGGCCTTACAGGGGTGTAGCCGGGTGCAGCCGCGCGAATAGAGGGTTGAGAAGAGAGAGAGAGAGAACGGACACGCGGTGTAGGGTGTTTTGGAAGTTCGGAAGAGAGTGGTGAGGACCCTTTTTGAGGAGATTAAGTTAGGGCAACATATGCAATTTCAAAAGATTGGGGATTTGATTAGCATATTGTCAAAATATGGAGATGCTAGTTGAAGTGCGTGGAAAATGGTTTTAGGGATTTATTATTATTTCCCTTTTGACCTTTCTTAAGGGTTGTATCAGGTAAACTATAAGGCCTTGAACTATTAATCACCTATCTAATCTAATCCAAAGTAATAAAAGGTGGAGATGAATAATGGGCCACATGGCTCGAACAATGAGCTATTTGATGAGTTGGGGGCCAACGTCGCAGTGTCGTGGCCCCACCTGTCATTTATATCTTGTTTTGGGGGGTCATCCTATGGCCTTTATATTAACAACTTAATATGCTTACTATAATTCATCAATAACAACACATAATTCGGCTGCTCAATTGATAGATTTAGATCTAACACATATTTTATATTAACAAACCAACTGTGTGCTTTTATAGAATGCGGGCACCCCATTAGCTTCTCCAAAGTAAATGAGCTGTTTTTGCATAATGTCATAGAGTGGGTAAGCTTTTGGGGTTACGTCTGTTACCAACATGCTGCTCTAGAATTCCAGATTTTCGACCAAAAGATGGAATTATTGGATAGCAAACAGACAGGGCCTCCATTTTGTTTTAATATTGACAAAGAAGTCCACCTTAGATAGGTTAATTACGAAACTATGACTTATGCTTAGGTCTATGACTAGGTAAGATGCACACGTTAAGTCAATATAAAAATTTTGGGCTTTTTTTTGGGGCTATATTTTTTCTGTCAACCAAACTGTAATGCTCAATAGATGACGTTGCATTTTTTTTACATTATCTCGACTAATGATTCTCCCATTGCGATTGCTGAAATTTTGTCTAGGCCTAGCTAAATGCTAAAATTTTACTTATGCACGATTCGGTAGACACTTGGTAACTGTTGCCATCGTGTAAGTCAATACTATTGTCTTTAGAAATTTATATAATCATACATGAAAAACATATCAAGTGAGTTCTATCAATTTAGCCATTTGTACTTAATTACCGTTTCAATGTACTTCATACCTGTTCAAGTTAAGATTTCAACAATCCCACATGACGAGTGGGTATGAAATTAATCTAGTAACTAAAGAATGCGCTTTTATGCCTTGCAGCCAAGCATCGATTGTCAAAATAGTTGTTAAAGAGGTTTTGAAGAAGCTGAAGATAAAACAAAAATCAGTGACTGAATATTTAGTTGGAATTGATGATCGGATAAAAGAGTTGACAAATTTTTTAGATGTCAGTCACAATGATGTGCGGCTCATTGGAATTTATGGAATGGGTGGCATCGGTAAAACAACTATTGCCAAGGTTGTCTTTAATAAATTATGTTCCCACTTTGGGAAGTGTTGTAGCTTTCTTGACGGCCTTCGTGAAAGGTCGAATAAGGAGTGCATAGTCTTGTTGCAGAAGCAATTACTATCTGACATTGGTGGTTCTGGAACTATAGGAGATATCGACAATAGTGAAGAAGGAATGAGGAGGATTAGAGAAACACTCAGCAATAAGAAGGTCTCGGTGGTTTTGGATGACATTGATAAGAAAGAGCTCATTAATAATCTAATAGGAAATTCCAAATTATATCCAGGATCTAGGATAATCGTTACAACAGGAAACACTTATGTTCTAGAAGTTGAGGGATTTAAGGGTGAAACTAAGCAAGTATGAGATGTTAAAGATGGATGCCGGTTCTGCACTTCAGCTTTTTGGTTGGCATGCCTTTAGTGGAGACTTTCCTTCGGATGATTATCGACGGCTTTCAAGTGACATTGTCTCTACTACGGGAGAGCTTCCTTTAGCTATTCAAGTGATAGGTTCATTGCTCAAGGGGAAACGCCAAGAAATTTGGGAAGAGACATTGGAAAAGTTAAGGAATGTTCCTACGAAAGAGATTTTAGAAAAGTTAAGGATTAGCTATGATGATCTAGAAGAACTTCAAAAACAAATTTTTCTCGATATAGCGTGCTTCTTTGTCAACGAGATAAGACCGATGCAATTTACATGTGGACTGATTGTGAATTTTATCCAAAGGGAGGAATTGAAGTCCTTACGGATAGGTGCTTGATAAAGATATTGGACAATGATAAGTTTTGGATGCACGATCAACTTATAGCACTGGGAAGGCAAATTGTCCATGAAAACAGTCCAAATGACCCTGAAAAGCATAGTAGGTTGTGGATTGCAAAAGAGGCCCTTCAAATCATAGGAACCGAAAAGGTAAGTTAAAAACGTCTCATTCTCAAATAAAAGTTGTATATCCTAGGATTGGGGATTCTTTTTTTTTTTTTTTTTTGTTTAGGAAATTTATCAATTTTTTCTTGCCCATTTGAGTTGTAAAACATAGTGGTTGGAAGTTGACAAACTTCTTGGCATCATTGCAAAATTTCACTTGCAGACTAAGTGCAAGGTTCGAGCGCTTAAGATATCTATGTATGGTTCCCCCATAGAGATTAGAAATGAAGACTTTAAAAGGTTGCCGAACCTAAGATTCCTCGATTTAAAAGGGGGAACTTATGTTGGGGACTTTGCAATGTGTCATTCGAATTTGAGATGGTTTTCTTGGAGTTGGGAGGATCATGGGATGAATAAACTCGATTTGGATCATGGGATGAACAAACTCGATTTGGATTTTAGGGCAAGCAATTTGTATTTGGATAAGCTTGTTGTTTGTAAACTTCACGGCCTTGATTTCAAGGATGATTGAAAAGCATGGGACTTGATCAAGGTAAATTACATGTTTTAAATTCTAATATGATAGTTCCCTTGTGTACACTACAATGGTTCTTTAACTCGACATGTCATTCATTTTTACAGAGAGCAGAAAATTTGAGAGTTCTATCTATTACTTGGTGTTCTGGCATAACGACAATCCCAAACATCTCTAGATGCTCAGCTTTAAAGAGATTTGACTCTTGTTCGATGCTCCAGTCTAAAGAGAATTGAAAGCTTCATTGGAGATCTACAATCATTGATTGAGTTAAAGATTATAGATTGCTTGAATTTAACTGATTTACCGAAAGAAGTGGGGGCACTAGTGAAGCTCAGGTGTTTCTCCTTGCAGCATTGTAAAAGGTTGAGAGAACTTCCAGACTCATTTGGGAATTTGACCTCATTGACAAAGTTAGATTTGTTAGGTACTTGCATTGCCATACTTCCAAATTCCATTGGAATGTTAAAATTTAAATATTCGTAGTTTGAAGCTTGTGGATTTTTCTTTTGACAGGAACGATAATAATGGAACTTCCCAACTTCATTTTACAGTTAAAATCATTAGAGATCTTGCGCTTTCCATTGTGGCCATTGAATGTAAAGTATCTTGATTGGCAATTAACTTGTGGCATTAGCACTTTGGTAAATCTTAGAGAGCTGGATCTCTCTAGGCGTACTAGAATGAAATGTGAAATTCTCATTGAAAGTGGTGGAATTCCAATGGCAATCAACACGTTTCATGACCTCCACATCCTAGATGTAACCCATTGTCATGAGATTCAAGAGTTACCGGAGCTTCCCACAAGTTTGACCTATCTACGTCTTCAAGCCACATCATTGCTCAACACCCTTGGCTTGTCAAAAGTTACTAATTTGGTTAATTTGCTACTATGCAATGGCTCTGATTATGAAGGCAAATCAAAGCTAATCCCAGGATGCGACTTAAGGGGGATTGTGAATTTATCTAGATTGAAATGGGTGGAGTTAAGAGTGTTGAACGTCCCTGCAAATCCACAGTTGACTTATCCTTCTCAACCACTAGAGATTGTTTTGGGACACTTGGACTCAAAACCCCTTGTGCAGCTTCCATCCTCCAACTGGAGGTGGAGAAATTTGTCAACTTTAGAGATCTATTTTTGCGAAGTGGAAGACATTTCACTAGATGGACTATCACAACTGGAGAACTTAAGGGTTTGTGGATGTGAATGGCTTCAGAGATTATCCATTCCTTTAGAATTAAGGAAGCTGCGGCAAGCGACGATGGAATCTTGTCAAGCCCTAGTTGAGATACAAGTTGTGGACGTTTCAAAATCGTTGGAAGGCTTGACTGTCCGTTATTGCGAATCTTTGACAATAATAAGTGGGTTATCATACTTGAAGAACCTGGAGAGATTTTTAATTCAAAGTTGCGGTGTACTTACTAATGTTGAGGGCCTAAACGGGCTAGAGTCTCTGAAAGCTTTGTCTGTCTACTGGTGCTGGTCATTGAAAAGGTTGATTGATGCATCTGGCACAAAAATACCATATGATTGCATCGTCCTTATACAGGGGTGTGGATACTTCATCAAAGATTCTATCAAAGATCCTATGTCTATGGAGACAACGCTTTTGAAGCATTACAGAAAGGATATTCTTCAGAATACATCAAAGGTGTGGAATCTTCTTCACCAATATTTATTTCCTTTTTGGCCAAATATCCTCCTTCCTTTCTCCACACAATATCCGCCCTTTTAAAGTTGCCATTTTTTTGTTGCACCCTAATTTCTTAGGTGGATGATTTATTTCTGCTGTTTTTTGGTGTCGGACATTTGCGGTTCCTAAAGCAATCTTTCCCCCCTCTTTTGTGGCTCCCATTATGTGTTGTGCTTTAATTACTTAGGCTACATATTTTTTTTTTCTATCTCCGTGATTCATCTCTACTTGCCTTTTTAGTGTTGTAATAGTGCCAGTAAACTCAATGAATCATCCTTTTAATATTAATCATCAAAATTACTTTCATAGACAAGAAGTTAGATAATTGATTGCCAATTATAGATTTCAAAAGCAATTGGTAAAGAAGGAACAAGTAGGGGTGAGCATGTCGAACTGCCTAAAATGGGAATCGTTCGGACTAGACCGGACCGGCCAGTGTGGTCCGGTTTTTGGAGGTATCAGTCTAGTTCCTGGTTCCATTTTTATGGAATCGGTGATTGTTAGTTCGATTCTCGCCCGGGGAACTGGACTGACCGGACCGACAAACTGAACGGACTCTTTTTTTTTTTTAAATATATATTTTTAATTTCTTAAAAATAGTAACTACTCTAGTTTTTTTTTTTTAATTTTTAATTTTTTTTAAGTGATTGGTTCCATGGGACCGGACCGCCGGTTCCCAGTCCTAGGATTGTCTGGTCCAGTCCCCAATCCCAAAATTGGGAATTGAAAACCGATCACCCCTAGGAACAAGTAAGAAAGAAGCATCACAACCCTTTCAAGTCACTAGGTTTAATGAAAAGAAATGACTTGGAAATAAATTGTCAGTTAACTTTTTAATGATTGGTGCCTGTCACTTGGAAGCAGATTAAGACATTAAAAAGGCAACCCGCCATGTAAGGTAATCTACATATAGGAAGTGTAAACAAAAGAAATAATACCTAGCCTAGCATTAATGGACTTAAAGTAAATACACTCATCACTAAATCTAGCATTCATGTACCAAAGACAATCTTTTGACATGAACTGTACAATTTATTAAGTTACAAATAATTTTATGCAATAAAGTGCAAAAGACTATCCCACAATGGGACTTGTATAAAATTTTAATTATTGTACCACCATAAGTACACTTTGTTAGCAAGTTACTTTGTTAGCAAGTTAACAATTGCAAGATACAAAGTAATCTTAGGAGCGAGACTTGTCAAGATGTGAATTAAGTATTTTAAGTGCCTAGATGCAATAATTTGTGTATCAATAGTAATTAGTCAAGCTAAATGTCAACACTATAATATTCAAAAAGAAATTAAAAATATTTCATTGATGCCATTTTTGAATAATTATAGCAGTATTGAGAAAATGTTTCACAAGCGACCTCATCTACCCTTAATTTAATGGTTAATGAGAAAGTGAATAGTTACTGTCTCCCAATCAATAGTGGTAAAAACCACTACTAGAAAGTTTTATTTACAGTGGCATTCCAATTTTCCTCTCCCCCCCCTCTTCGTAGAAAAGGGAATCTGTGATGAGATAGTACTCCTAGGTAGATAATTATCTTACTTGATGTTTAATTTAAATTTACATCACATATTTATATTTGCGCTAGTTGGATTGTGGGTAAATATGCAAAAAGTTTAGTGTATATCCAATAAATATGTTGTTTGGCTCTCCCATTGAAATTGTTACGTCACAGGATTCCTTCACAATCCGATACCACCTTGGAGTAAAGAAGCCCAGTGACGTGTGGTTTTGGGTCTGTTCATGGAATAGAGAAAGAAAAGGAAGGCGTCGACCCTGATTCAGTGACATATGAAGGATTGATTGTTGACATGAAAAGTTCCGGCTTTCGTTTCAAGAGAATGTGGTGTGAGACCAAGGATACTTACAACATGCAAATGGAGATCAAGGGGGATGGGAACGTGAATGAAATGTTGGACCAGGCATGTAGACGAGGATTCATTATTCATTTGTACATCAAGGGAGGGGTCGACAGTGAGTGGGAGGGAGAATACGATGAGGAGATGATGAAGATGTTAAGGGAGAAACGGAGAATGAAGACTGACGTGTATTCCAATGAGGATGGGGCTAAGGGGGACGTTTCATGTCCTAATGAAGACTCAAACTTTGCACCTGTGGGTGGTGAAAGCGAAACTCATGGCAACTCCTCCGTTGATGATTCCGAGTTAGGGTGGGACAATGCTGAATGTTTTGAGGATACGACGTCAATTGCAGAAGAAGATTTAGACAGTGTTAAACGGAGCTTCACGAAAAACCTAGAGATGAGGAAACAATAACTTTGGAGCATTACAGAGAGGAGATTTTTCTGAATACATTAAACAAGGTGTGACATCTTCCTCATCGTGTGTGGGATTTTTGTTCAATTCATTTTTAGGCCAAATCTCTTCCTTTCCTTAGCCACACATATATCCGCCCTTTTAAAAGTTGCCATTTTTTGTTTGTTGCACTGTAATTTCTTAGGTGGCTGGTTCGTTTCCTTGCATTAGTCACTTATCTCTACTTACCTTTTTGGTGTGGGATAGTCTTAGTTCTTTGATAGTCCTGGCAAACTACTATTATCTCTATATATTACTTCATCAAAATTGCTTTCACAGATAACATGCTAGATAATAGATCACAAATTATTGATTTCAAAAACAATATATGATTTCTTTGTCAACTATTTTTTTTTTTAATTTTGCAATTGACATCATTAATACACAAATTTAATATTGTTCATATAATAAAACTAATTATGAACTAGTTGATTTGATTATTCCATTAATGCACTTTGGAGAAATTAATGTCCAATTCGTAGTTGTACGATAGGGTAAAAAAAACACGAACTCATTAAATTCTGCCTAGTGTCGTCACATGGAAAAACAAATGATGAAGGTAGATAATTGGTTGTGTGTATATATATTTGGTTGGTATATATATATATTTGATATTATGATGATTTATCTCCTATGAATCTGTTGGTTTCCTCTTGAGTAAACATAACTGGATCATTTGTTTTGCCTTTTTCTTTATTATTTCTCCTTAGACTATTTATGCAAATTAATATAGGGCTAATCCATCCACCCGCAGATTAAGCAATAAATGTGTTACACATTTGTATGCTATTTTGCCGATGCATGCAAATATAGTGGACTTGACTATTGAGTTAGGATGTAATTTTTATGTCAAAAGTAAATTAAAGCTAATACTACTTGGGAAAATAGTCACACATTGAGTTAGGATGTAACTTTTATACGAGTGAACATATTATTTCACTAAAGACTATGACTTATGATGAAAAGAGACTGTAACTAATTTCGAAGCATATCACTTTAGAATAAGGAAGAATACAAAAAAATTAATACTTTCATAAACTGATTTAAAACAATGTATCCCATGGTTATGGACTTTTCATTCAAAAAGTAGAAAATAAAACTCCTTTTTAGTTACAGAATGCAAAGCAATTGAATTTATACTAGTATTTTAACTGAAATAGATAATTAACATTTGAAGATGGTAGTACATGAAGTGAAATAAGATGAAGAATTAAAGTTTACTACATTAATAACATAAATAATAGAAAGAGAAATGAAATTGGATATAGATTTTGGTTAATTACAATTTCAGTCCTAACCTATTGTGCAGATTCCAATATAGACCTAAATCTTTCAATTGTTCTAATATAATTCTATATCTTACGGCCAATCATTATCGTCTTATATGACACAATCAGCGATCTGACGTGGAAAAAATTAATCGAAACAATGTTGTTTTATTTGGAAGAATGTGCAACATATAACAAAATAAAATCGACTAAACCACAAAAATCCCCAAATGAACTCCCCTAATTCGCTGACAACGTCGATTTCCATCGGAATCCCCAATTTCCTCAAACCAAACCATAGTTTGCCATCACAATCACCAATTTCCACTCGACTGTGTCAACGTCTAGAGAAGAGATTAGCTATCTTGAGATTTTGCAACAGAAACGATAAAGAGCGCTCATGTTAGGTGTACATTGAAGTTGACAGCCTTCAATTTTTTTTATAAAAACCAGAAGAAAAAGAGAGAAAAAGGGTCTAAAGGTAAATATTTCATTGCGGTCTCTCTAAGTGTATTGCCTTTCTCTTTCTTATAATCTGTTTGTATTGGGAGACTATTGCTGCTGCTGCTAGTGAAACCATATTGGCGCATGTTAATGGGATTGTAAGTAGTGGTTTTGTTTGAATTTTTAGTTTTTACTGGCTTTTTTGGTTCATTGTGAATTCTAGTCATGTCGGCTCAAGAGTACAAGTGCTAAACACGGCAAGAGGCAGAGAGATGATGATCATGCAAGCCACGCCAACACCACAGCAAAGAACTCTACTCGTGGCCAGCAGAGTGGCATTCCTCAGCATGTTACAAGAAGGACCACTAGACAAGTAGCGAAAAAACAACCACCAGTTGAAGTAGCAGAACTTCCCGTTGAAGCTGTAGGCCCATCAAGAAAGAAGAAAAAGAATGATAGCAAGCAGGCCAATCCTATAAGAAGAAGTGCCAGGCTTATGAAAGGCACAACTGGAGGGACAAGTGATATCGTGCATCTAGATCGATAGTCACCTGAGATGTTTGACTGGATTGGGAGATCATTGTAGTGTGATTTTTCTTTTTTTTTGGTGGATTCTGGGTTCAGTGAACTAGTATGGTTGGATTGATAACATAGTTATGACGTATTGCTTGCAAATGTGCTGCTTTTAGTAATTAACATGACCATCTTTTGTGATCCCTCTCTTATTGCAATCTGCTTTCTCTATTTCATTGCTGAATACACATCGGTTGATTAGATGATGTCATACTAGATTGTCTATAGAACACTAGTTGTTGCAAGCCCAGTTGTTCGTGCAAAACTACTATTTTATTTTTTTTTAACAAAGTCCTAGCTCAATTATACCAATTTCAAAAATTTAGGCTCAATCTATTATGACAGAGAGGAGCCAACAAGTCACGTGTATGCAAGTCCAGTGATATGTGCAAAATGCTCATTAAATTTCATTTATGCAAAACATGTCCACGACTAGAAAACAAGTATTAGAACAGCTCATACGTGCCTAAACACAAAACAAACTCTACTAACATAGTTCATGGCGGACTCAACACATCCTTCCCTTTAACCTTCCCACACATGTGAGCTAAAATAACTGGGGACACTCAACACGATCCATATTGTCTTCAATCTGGATTTGTCTTCCTATAACTTTGCCCCTTCTTGTTTCAAACATCGTTTGTGTTTGTTCCCCGCTTCAGCCCTTTTGCATACCACTAGCTTTCAAAAACGGGTTTTTCATTTTAAGAAAAACCGTTGATTCAAATATAATCAAATGGCACATCATACTACATAAGAAACACTCAATTAAGTATGATAATTGTTGCCTTTCATTTGTCGGACCTCATTTATTTGGTCCGGTGCTTTGAAAGGCAAATCACGACGTGGCTTTTGAGCGTCCGCCCTGATAAGGAAAGTGATGGGACCAGAAAAATTTTATTCACTTCCTAGATTAAGGAAAGTGCGGAGGAAATCGGCGGTGCTTCAACATTGCACCTGCACAGGACTAGCAGCTGCACCTTATTAAACCAGCAAATATGCCATTATTACCTAAAATTCATTTTGTAAATGACAATGTACAAGGTGAAAAAAGTAAACATTGGAATAATCTCGCTTTTCTTAGTGCTCGACCTGAGCCTGATACCATCTCAACACATGATTGGTTGATGTGATAATATGTGTAAACAATACCAACAACCTCACTTATTCCATTTCTTGAGGGAGGGAAAGGAAAAACTCTCTAGTTTTCTGGAGTCTTGCCGTCTGTCACGCTGTGTACTCTCATATGAAATCGATCGCCTGTTGGAGGAAGAGCATCATCGTCGTCGTCGTCGTCACCATCCGTGGTTTTTGTCTCTGGCCAGAACCATCTTTTCGAATCAGGTTTTGGCCGTCAACAATCAGAAACCTCTCGATCCCTTTCACAACCTACTCCTCTTTTAGTCCACCGTTCGTTCGTCATCACTTCCACTCCGGAGTGACCTCTGTTTCTTCAGTCCGCAGAAGAGACTGAGGGATGGCCACCATTGCAAGACTGATATCAGTTGTGCTAGCGTTTGCCAGACGATCATACAATGGACTTAACAGTTGCGAATTCGCAATGCAATTAGTACAGAAGATATACAGCTAAAACCATCAGTAGAGTCGAGCACGAAAGCTTAACCAAACTCTCTGTAGCTTGCAGAATCATGTGATCTCATGTTCTATGCTCGAACATGACGCCCGTAGCTCTCCTTCAAGCTTATACTTCGGTCGCACTGTTGCCTTCGAATACTTCGTCTGAGATTCTGATTCTTTCTGCTTTCAACAATACTCATTTATGTTAGGCCACAAACCAAATATGACCTGTGGTGCGGAATTTGATTAGTCCCGGTGCTCCATGTTTTTGCATTATGGAGGGAGTGACGATGTTCAGCAAACACTAGGTGTTTGTGAAGATTTCTTGGTGAAGTGTGGAGGTGAATATCAGCAGAGTGGTCAGCCTACATGGTGCCAACTACAGAACATGGAAAGGCAAGATACTTGATTTGCTTTATCGCAAGGAAGTGCACGGTCCCATAGAGTGACGAGGCCAAGCTTGATTCCACTGACCAACAATGGCGGGCTTTGGCAACCCTGTTTGCAAGAGAATTGGCCTTGCTCGCGGGAGCGATGAATAATTTCAGTGGACATCAGATTGGCTGGTGGCATCTTGCAATCAAGTACAGAAGAGCTTGGGTGGTCAATGCTGTATGAAGTTGAAACGTTCGGAAGATGGACAGAGATGACAGACATGATGCGAGTAGCAATCTGCCAGACTCGGTGCTCCTCCATATTCTGTCCTTCCTGCCCACGAGAGATGCTGTGAGGACAGTGATGGTCCCGGGTTTCTGTCACCTCTGGACTACTACCTGCCACTTATCTTTTGATCACTGCCCTTAGCACAACTGCAAGGAGAGGAAGACTGCTTTTAGAATTGATGAGAGATTCGTGAATTTTACCGACCGTGCATTAACTCTGCACGAGAACCCCACAATTGATTTGTTCAGTCTTAATATAAACTATGCGGCTGAGGTGGACCCCTATCATCCTCAGTATGAGGGTGGTATGACCGAAGAGACAAGAAGGTCAGACAAATCGATACATGGATTCATTTTGCAGCGGATAGAGAGGTTAAGTTCCTCAGTTTGGACTTCCTAGGGTGTGCTAGGGAGTTCACACATAATTTTTACAGGTTGCCCAGCATTCTTCTTGGGTGTAGCAGCTTAGTAGAGCTGAAGCTGGCTTCCTGTGAGGTCGGACCAGTGGGGGGATGGGTCTAACTAAGGTCACTTGGAAAATTGTTTATGAAGAAAATTCACTTAACTGACAAAAAGTTGGCTGACATACTATCTCGTAGCCCATTGCTAAAAGAATTGTCTCTTGAATATTGCCACAGCCTCCGCAATCCCAATTCTGTAGTGCCCTATCTATTGAAGAGTTAAATTTGGAGGGATGCAGTGTTTTGAATAAGCTTGATCTTACCCGATCAGATATAAAACATTTAACCATTTATTTCTATGGGGATCTGGAGCTAGTTTGTCCTAATGTAAAGATTCTGAATATTGCTGGGTATATAAGGTATATCAAGGTGACTGATATGTCATCACTGGTTGATACGTTCTTCTGCTACCGAGATTATTTTAGCTATCCATACGGGGAATATTGTGAGTCCAGACTGCTTCTGGAAAAGCTCAGCTGCAGTCCTTATTGTATGCCATTATGCCATGTGATTCGTGTACACTGGTATAATTTCCCAGCTGTTGCTCTGGCCTAATTTGTCTTGGCTTTGAGGCACTTTTGAATGATTTGGGTTCTGATCCTTCATGTAAGGAGTATTACTATTTGTTTGATAGAATATTCTCACATGTCAACTGTCCTAAAATAAGTAGAATAGAAGTTGGGTGAACAGATTTTGAACGGGTCTTATTTGAAATGGACAGTGGCTGTGCCATTTCTATGCTTCGGCTTCTTTGTCCTGTTGCTTTTTTTGTGCTTCAGTTCTTGATTTTTTAAAGCAGTCCAGGTTGAATGTGTACGCTAATCGCATGCAACGTCAAAAACAACGGGTTCAATCTTCTGCCACAGCCTCCATTTGCCTTGAGGTACTTGAATGACTACCTTCTTATCTCCGGAGATTGGCAGGGTCTGCCTTGTCACTTAGACTTTGATTTGGAGTTCCATAAGAGGAAAAATGCTGATAAAAATGGAGATGAGATGGATGATCTTATGATATTGGTTGTCTTGGAGGTGTTGCTTGACAAGTACTCAATCCAAGGAAACCAAGAATGGGCAGTGAAGCTCAATTCTTCAACTGAAGGTAGGCTGACTTTGTATCTCGCTACTCCTATTAACTTTCATTGCATCAGTAGTCACGGGTGGTGTATGCAATACATAGTCACATACTATGAGATTCATCTTTATGCCATTGGATATCTTTACATAAATTTGTGTAGACACCCCATCAAGTGAAAGGCCGTCTTGTTCTTTTTCATGGTGCCTTCCAGCTACAAATTTCCATTGTTCTTCTTGAGACCTTTCACATTTGATGCAAGAGAACTGTGTTAGGTTTATTGAAGAAAAGCAGCCTTATATGGAGTCTTTGACACTTGTATGGTCCATCTTTGTTTGAGTAGTGACTTACCTTAACATTTCATTTTTGAGGAATATTGCACCTAAAAGCAGTTATGAAGTTGGAAATAAAAAAATGTTATAACTTTGAATGATGTCCCCCTTTTGGAAGTCGAGACAATTTTGATTTCATGAATAGGATTGACGGGGAACATATTGCATTTTGTGCTTATCTTAGATTGAGCTATTTAGGCAACATAATTCAATTGATCTTTTCCATTTCGGGGACTAGTTCAGTATGATACTTCTTTTGAATGACCATCAAGTATTGGAGCTGCATTGAACATTACCCAGATGCTTTCCTTGCCGCGATGATTTTCTTTTTCTCCCCTCTTTGAAGCCAATTCCTACCTCGAGTCACAATTTGCAGGCATAATGTCAGAGAGAAGGGGCAGCTGAAGACTGGTTATAATTTCACGGTGCTAGGTCACTGGAAAGTACTGGTTGAGTGATGTAAATGTCCCAGCTAAGATGATTTATGCATAGTACACTAGAACCATGTGTCAGATTTGAAGTGAATTTGAGATTCAGGTAGGGAAGAATCTGTGACTTGATGAGTCAGCATGTGTGTTATGATTACTACATCTGCCTATCAATAAAACACTGGGAATATCTCGTGTTATACCTTTTTTTCCCTTGTATATGTCAAATCTTTCCAAGGAATATGACAAGTTTACTGTGATGTCAATAACAGCACTGCTTGTATGCAGAAAAATTTTCTTGTCATTTGATACCAAAGACTACTTTTAAGGACAACTCCCATGTGGGTGCATTAATTTCGGAGGTTTGCTTTGACAAGAAGCTTTAGTTATTGTGTGGTAGAGACAATTGCAAATTCAATTATTCTGTGTAAATATTATTATTGTGCCTTCCAAGTTAGCCACCTGTTTTGAGATAGTTTACCCATCCCTCAAGATTAACATATATCTTTGATGCCTGCATACTTCACTTTACAGCCATTCTTACAACTTTACTGAACTATTGGAACTGTGTGTGTGGGCGTTTTCTTTTGTTTATTATTATTATTTTTATTTTTCCCGGGGGTGTTCTGGTTGATATGTTCATGCATGCACACGTTTTTTGGTGAAATATAACATTGCATGCAACCATGATGTTCTTATGATGAATTGACAGGTATGTTCATGGATTTCTAGTGAAAGGGAAACAGACAGAAGATATGAAAAGTTGTTTATATCGAGAAAGATTCCAGCCCATCGACAGGTCAGATATTTGTGGAATCTGCTGTCTATTCAAGGAATTGATGCTTTTCTTTGGCTCTATCATCCAAGGCAGGCAAGAGTTCTATCCTTCTGCCGATTGGGCATTTCAAATGCAAGGACATGGTACGTTACTCCTTGTAATTGAGGTCTAGAGACTCATGAGGCATCTTTGGAACATGGGTGTGATGAACTGTTCCTAGTTCACTCAAAATGTTCCTCAAAACTACCAGCAGAGGGTTCTTTTATGCCTTTGTATCATTTGAGAAAGTTAGATTCACACATGAGAAAATGTGCATGTGCACACAGAGAAGAGAATTTATTGTGATAGTGCTTGAAATAGTGATGACTCTATCCCATTTGCTCTTTAAAGGTTCATGTGCTCATTGACACTCAAAATGCGCCTACTCTCTCCTGACAGTGTGAGGAAGACATGATCATGGCTTCTTTGATCTGCATTGTGGATTTTGATTGTCAGAAGATCCTAGTCTGCAAATGGAGTTGGATTGTGGAAAGAAACTTCAGTTCGATGCGGAGGTAGTTACAAATTTGAATTAGTTCTTGTATCGGGTCCCTTTATGAACTATATTCATATGATTTGCTGTACTTGTTATTATCAGCAAAAATATTAGTTGTCTTGAGTTGGTGGAGCTAATTTCTGGAAACATCTTTGCATGGGTAGACTAGTGTGCTAGAACTCTGTGCGGCGTCTCATGTGATGGGCTTTTTCTCCCCTGCGCAGGTTAATATTGATTTGGGAAGATACATCTTGCTTTGCAAGAACTTAATTTCAACTCTTTCGTTAGTGATAGTTCAGTGAATTACTTAACTGGAAAGTTGCCTTTCCCAATGTTGGATAAATCCATAGAATCTGTGGCCTCCATTGGAACTGTATCAGGTGATCGCTATAGTTTTATTTTCAGATAAACAGAGTGATGAAGCATTTCAATTGCTTCATAGTTCATAGAATTCTACCTGAGACTGTGTAGGATATTAAAGTTGCTAACCTTACCTGAAAGAATTTTAACAGGGCTGATATGTCCTATTTGGAAAGAAACTATTGATTGGCACTTTCCCCTTTCATGCGGAGTAGCATCAAGAAAATGATTTGGTTTTAAAGGCCTATTATTTCTTCTCCTTTTCTCATGTAATGCTGATGAGTCTATCACAGTATAGGTAAAATTCAAACCTGGTACTGGTTCTCAGAGCATGAACTCATGGTTTCTAGCATGTCAAAGAACAGGTTCTGTGTGCGGATAAGCATAGAGCATAGAGCATTTGCGGAATATGCTATTTCTTTTCAATGGGAAATTTCTTGTGTTGAACCGTGCTCTTTAAGTCTACCTTTAGTAGAGACCAGTTTTTTTTTTTTTTTCCTCAATTTGACTGGCCTAGTTATCTAGTTGCGGACCTGATCCGGGCTGTATATTATAAGAAATGTCACAATCTTGATTGCAAAGGTACAGGAAATTTCTGCCCAACATTTATCCTTTTTTTTTTCTTTTATGTGTGAAAATGAAGGTAAAGTGAGCTTAGTAATAGGCCAGGTTACCGCTCGCTGCTGCGTCTGATCCTGGAGGATACCGTGCCTGATTTATCAGCATTCTTTGATTCTAGCAAATCCTCCTGATATAACTAATAACGTAGTTGACATTGATGAAAACACGACAAATTGCTCCCCTATGGATGCTTGGTGGCTTGAAGCCATAAGAGTCGCACATACCGTAGAAAACCAACAGGCCATGGAGTATGACCACAAGGCAAGGCAAGTCATCCACTTTACTTATCTGTGCAAATATTTTACGATCTCTCGACAGCCCATGGAAGACGAGGACTGGCGGGTGGATTTAGAAATTAATACACCTCAGGGTGAGCTCTGAGCTTGAGTTCGACCATTTGAACAGCTTAGAGTCGCAATTATTTGGGAGGAAAGTCAATCCGGCTTAGTTCTTCAGCTTGCAGACTTGAACAAGGGTAGCGTGTCATGGATCCTTTCAATTCAATCGCATCGGAAAAAGAGCATCAGACTGAAAGTAATCGCTGTGAAGATGTGGTTATTAACCAAAGTGCTCTGAGCTCCAATGTTTGGTTTGAAAATTACTTTTGCTTAGCAGACAGTAGTCCTTCAGAAGAGGCATGTTATTCAAGACAAAACATTAGGCCGCGAATTCATTCCAATTGCTCACGGATGGCAAGAGTGTTATTTTATGGAAAATTCTTAGTTTATTAGGCCACGAAAGTTGGAACTTGAAGATTTTTCATTTCAGAAACCTCTCTGTTCATTCGCTACCTCGGGTTCACTTCACGCGACGATCATTGATCTGAGAATAGGCTCTTACTATTCAAGTATTTCCATTATGTGCCATATTTAATTAGGTGCCTTGATGCTTTTATCATGACACTTATTTTAGGTACAAAGCAAAGTTCTCCGATTAGTGGTACATATTCACCCTGGCACCTCACGAATTTGTTCTTCCTTTGGGGTTCATGGCCACAATAACTTTTTTGTATACACTCGTGCAGGGTGCTGCATCTGATACAAGGATAGCACCCAGTCCAATGCCAAAAGCATTTTAAGGATAGGTAGAATGTATCCTAATTGAAGCAACATGTATCAAACTATGACCTAATTACTTTGTACATATACCATTAATTGTGACTTAGGTGTTCCTAGTACATAGGGCCCAATAGTGAAACGAGACACTGGACAACATAAATTATGGCCTAAGAACAGGTGTTCACAAATATGAGGAGCAGTTAATAACTCAGTCAAGACATCATACCCTAATCCAACGAGGAACAATAATAGAAGTGGTAAGATGAGTGGCACCGTAGAAAAATGAGTATAACGAGAATCGCAATTCACAAAACGAGTAAAACTCACCAACATGCACAAAAGTACAACGTACTCAAAGCGCATAGAGATAAACTCCAATCGTATTCTCAAAGTTCAATGAGGCTTTGAAACTTTGTTTCTTCAATGAAATCAGACTCAAAATATTGCTCTTTCAAGAAAGATTCTCGCACTAAAGTGGCCATGGCAGGGTGCCCTGAGGGGACTTTCAGCTTGTTATTGGCGTGAAACTGGACTGCAGCTCGTAGTCTACCTAAGCTTAGCTAATCTGGTGCATCAACATTTTATATCAATTCTCTAAAAAAATACTAAATGCTATCATGCTATTACAAAAATTACGGATAATTACATAAATGGTTTATAAACTTAGTCTTAATATGAAATACGATCCTTAAACTTTAAATTTATTTAATGTGATTCTTGAAACACAATGCCGTGATTTCTCTAAGAAGTCAAGGGGTGTTGACCTTGCCCACATAGGTGCAATTAATAGATGAGACTTGAATGAGCTTGGATAAAGTACGACAATCAGTTGTCTACCAAGTTCTTCGTCAAATCATTGGCTTTTCTCAACCTGAAAAAAGAAAAACTCGTTAGAGAGTGGTAATAATAGCAAATAAATTAAAAAGAATATCAACATAAATAAAACAAAGAAATAAGTGCAAAATCTTCATAATTGATTGATCAATTAAGGCTTGGATGATTTGTAGAACGATATATTTGAGGTAGTTCGTTGGTTGTTCAATGATAATAGTAGGATTCAAATATAAAGAAAAACAATCTTGATGGAATTTTTATCTTATACATGGAGTAGAGTCCAATAAATTTAATGTGGTAGCGCAATATGTTTAATTTTAAAAGAAGAAAAAATGCAGATCACGTGGTAAACATACTATCCAAAAGCAAACATAATCTAAATTGCTATTGAAAAATTAGATACATGTGTCGATTCAATCATACTATTTAAAGAAGAGGTGTCTACATTTGAGTTCGAGTGTATCTCACCCTCGAGTGGCACCCTCCTCAGCTCTACGACCTTGTCCGACGACAGCACCCTTCTCAGTCCCTCCACATCCCCCTGCTGCCCCCCCGCCGTCAGTGTCCCCACCTGGCTGTTGTTCCTCGTGTGATACATCGCTGGTCCTGTGCATGGAGGCACTAAAAAGGACGGTAACTGAGGGAAGGGCACTCAGCGTCAGTAAAATAAACTAACAGATGACTTGTACCATATTGAAAATATGTCAGTGTACGCATGGATTAGATTTGGCATTAATTCTTGGCTATTATTATTTTTGTTTATTAATGTCGAATATATAATTATAAAATAATCATTATGTCTTATTGAAACAGCCTATAGTTGTGATTATTTTATTATTATTTAATTTCAAATTTATTATTTTGCCTAATGGTTATTAGGTGCTCTTACAATTTTTGAAAGGTTGAGTGTATTCAACATAGCTTCTTACCCTTTGGAAGGTTATGTCTATTCAAACATAACTTCTTCATCTTTGAAAGATTGGATCCGTTCAAATATATTTATTGAACATTATTATTGTATACTTTTCATAACTTTCGATTCTCCCCGTTTAGGATATATAGTCACTTTTTTCAATTGTTTCCCTTTGGGAGTTCCTTGAAAAATACCTGAATTGCTTTATAGTATTCTTATTAGAGGCTTTGTTGTATTTTGGAAGATTTTTGCCAATAACCATTAGCAACATTGTAGGTAGAGGTGTGTAAGAGAACTAGGAACTGCCTAGAACAAGACTAGGCTAGCCCAAAATCGACTTTTTCCATGGGGACTAATATGGTTTTCGGTTCCAATTTACTAGAATCGATGAGTACCAATTTGGTTTCCGGTTCCAGGTTGCCTATTCGGACCGGACTGGTGTCTGTAGTTTCTCTATCAACTTTTTGTTTATTCTAATGATCCATTTACTTACTTTCTCAGTCAAAATAAAATAAAGAAACAAAGACTATGGATGATACTAATTGGAAATATCCATGAATGTTGTGGTGCTTTGTCCTCATGATATAAAATTAAGAGTCAATGGCTCGTTTTAAAAATATAATTAGGTCTCTCTGTAGCTATCCCCATGATTAAATTATGTTGACGTGAAAAAAAGATGGATCAAGCGATTAATGTTGTGAATTCTATGGAGTTAGTACTTCTACTTAGAGTCTAATTCTCAATTTGTTCCTAGTGTTGGGAAACCTTAAGTGGACTACACCGTGACTTTCAAAGAAATTAAATTCCTAACTAATGAGTATTGTTGATTTATTCCGCCCTATAGTTTTCAATCCTGAATTAAAATCCATACCTCGCAATTCAACCCAAATTTAAGGCTAGACAAACTTTAGTGCTCTACGTGAACACTAGTTTCGTCATGATATTAATTGATGAATGCAATTTTGTAGGGATCGTGAACTAGTTCCATGGACCTACTCAGGAATCAAACTAGACTGGATCGACAGTCCAATTTTTAGGTGGATCCATGGAACCAACAAGCAATTCTTAATTTCAAATTTGCAAATCCGGTCCTTAATAGGCGGCTCCTAGTTCTAAGGTAGGAACCGCCCACCTAGACCATGCTCACCCTTAGTTGTCGGGCAAATAATTCCATAAAAAAAGTGTTATCACGCCTCAAAGTTTGATTCCATTCTTCTTTCCCAATCATTTTTTCCCCAACATCTAGTGCATGTCGAGTGTGGGGAACATTAACCGAGAGAAAAGAAAAAAAGAAAGAAAGAAGAAAAAATCAAGATAATTTATAAAATTTCTCACATTTACATCATTTTGAGTAGAATCCTACACGTCATATTGATGGTCTTGACATAAGATGGCCTGCATTGACTAAAACTCCACGTCAAGTTTTTCCAATCTGAATGGGCTAAATAAATAACATTAGAAAATCGTTAAAAGATTCAAGACTACACGAGTCAAATTGAAAAATTTATAACTGAATTAGTATCCGTACATTAGGTGTTGATCTGTTGAAGATACCGTTGCGATGCCGATTGATCTTAATTGATTTTTTATTATAGGGAATATTTTATGTACATCTTTGGGATATTGTGTATATTTTTATTCCTTTGTTATTTAGAAACTTTGTATTATAAATAGATTGTAATTACATACTGAAAGGAATAGAGAAAAATAGTATACAATTCTCTAAATCTTCAAGTTTTCTATTTTTCTGACATGGTATCAGAGCCTCCCACCTTGGCCTAGCTTCCGCAACACTTCTTTTCTTTAGGGAGGAATCATGTCGAAGATTGATGATTCAACTTCCAGTGTTTCTGAGGGAAATCTAGAGTCCCTCAACAATCAGAGAGGAGACATCATCCCTGCAGAACAACAGACGAATCCATCAGAAAATCAAACAGGTCTCGTGCAGCATGTACAACCCAACACAGGATTTAATCTTGTAAATCCCTTCACAGGACCATACATTCGGTGGGTACCTGTATCAATTTAGCCAAATCAAGGAGGTTCGACTAAGAAATTTACCTCAAATCGAGCCCGGAAGGATTGGTGGGATGGAAGAAAATCCATTGCACATACCCAGAGCGGGTCCTGGATACGGGGCGAACTAGACCTTCCCGGGTCAGAGTGGTTTGGGTCCTGGCTACGGGGCGAGCAGTCCCTACCCGGCCTACGGACCCAGATTTTTTCCGTTTGCAGGTCTCGGCGGCCGGCCAGAACCTGGAGACTCGCTGTACACCGCGATCGCCGACGGACCGGAGCTGCGTTTGATCTCCTAGCAGCTGTCGGGACCGGAGAATTACTTCCTATGGTCTCGCGAACTCTGGCGAGCGCTCGTGACCAAAGACAAAGATGGATTTTTGGACGGCACCGTCCCGATGCTGTCCGACGAGTGGCTTGCACGACAATGACGCAAGTGCAACCAGCTTGTTCGAACCTGGATAGGAAATTGCCTCACGGCGGAGGTTGCCGCCGGAGTACCACCGACCGAAGATGCAAAGAAATTTTGGGACAATTTACGGGAAATGTATGGTAAGCTAGATAGAGTGAAAATTTTCACGCTAACACAAACTTTATCATATCTCAAGCAGGGAAATTTATTGATCTCGGCAATATACAATAAACTCTCTGCCCTATGGAACGAAATCGAGATGACAGAAGAGAAATTAGAGGGACCTGAGGCGACTTTGGCCCAATACCGGGCCATGAAAGATCGGGAGAAGGTTACCCGCTTCCTGCTCGTGTTGAATGAGAGCTACTTACCGTTTCGTTGCTAGATCTTGGCCATGGATCTGGTTCCCCCGCTCGGCCGCATATAGCAGCTTGCGGTTCAAGAAGAATCCCAGAGGCTGGCGTCATCCGAGTACGTGAAGACTGAGGACCGCGTTGTTCTCGCTGCCAAGGCCTCATTGGAGCAACGACTCAGCTCCGGAAGATCCGGCCATGGATGTTTCTCGGGCCATGGAGGTTTCTCGAAAAAAATGGGGACACTAGGGTTACGGGAGGAAGAAGAGGCTTTTTATCCCTCTCAAATGGACGGCCAGATTATTTCACAAAATTGGACGGTTCGGGCAGCTCGCGAGGAATCAACGGGCGAGATTCAATCTTTGGATCTGACGGCGGAGGTTCCTTCACGCAATCGGACGGCTCCCTTGCGCGATCGAACGGCCCACCTTTCGCCCTTGCAGCGGCCCGATCTGACGGTGCATCAGCGTTCGTTTTAAGGCGATCCAACTGCCAAAATTTGGCCACATCCTCAAACAGAAATAATTCCAACAAATGGAAAGGTAAATTTTGTGATTATTGCAAAAACCTTATCATACCAAAGAAAATTGTTGGAAATTGCATGGAAGACCAGGGAGAAGAAGGAACGAGAATTTTCTATAGCAGCAAATGCTAAGGTGAATCAACCCATCAGCAATGACCAACTGCAACAAATCATGAGGACCCAAAGTTAGATGGGAACTCAGGAAAAGATGCCTAGTTATGCAGGTATTTCTTATTGTTTGATGAGCAATATTTCAAGCAATGCATGGATTATTGATTCAGGTGTTAGTGACCATATAGTCTGTGATGAACGGTTCTTTTCTAAATTAGAAAAATCCTCGAATCATACTTCCGTTCGCCTCCCAAATGGCAATGATATTTCGGTAGATAAAATTGGGGATGTTGAGTTGAGTCCTTCCATCATACTAAAAAATGCCCTCTTCATTCCAAATTTTCAGTTCAATCTCATTTCTGTATCTAAGATCTGTCAAGACAATCTCTGTCAGGTCATTTTTTATTCTGACATTTGTCTCTTCCAGGTCCCTTTGACTGGGACACCGATGGGCTCGGGTACGAATTTCGAGGGATTTTATTTCTAGACGACATTTCCAAAGAATTTTTCCTTCAATGAGAGCATCTTATGTAATGCCAATCATAATAAAAATGTCTCTTTATCCCATCAGCGTCTAGGCCATAGTGCCGCTTTTCCTCATCCCAAGTGTCCTATATGCCCATTGGCTAAACAGTCTAGAATGTCTTTTCCACAAAGCACATCACGTGCTGCTCGAGCCTTCTCTCTATTACACATGGATATTTGGGGCCCATATCACACCCCTCATCGTGATGGGTCACGCTTCTTTCTAACTATCGTAGATGATCATACTCGAGCAACTTGGATTTTTCTTATGCAATCTAAAGCCCAAGTCCTTTCACATCTCAAAAATTTTATTGTCCAGATCAAAAACCAGTTTAACAAATCTGTTCAACGGGTTCGTACTGACAATGCATGAGAATTCTTTAATCATGAATGTTCTTCATTGTTCATTTCCAATGGTATTCTTCATGAAAGCTCCGGTGTTTATACTCCTCAACAAAATGGGATTGAAGAAAGGAAACATTGTCATTTGTTAGAAGTTGCTCGAGCTCTTAAGTATCAAGCTTCAATTCTTGAAATTTTTTGGGGAGACTGCGTGGTCATGGCGGCATACCTGATCAATAGAATGCCATCTCGAGTTTTGAGTGGGAAAACTCCATTCGAGTCATTGTTTGGAAAACGTCCCGACATTCGTCATCTTCGTGTTTTTGGATGTTTATGCTATGTATCTACCACAGGCCCTCGGGACAAATTGGGTCCTCGTGCCCTCTCTTGCATATTTATGGGATATCCTACCCTTCAAAAATGATATTTGGTTCTAGATCCATCTACCGGAAGATTCTTTGTCAGCAGAGATGTTATCTTTCGTGAAGATGTTTTCCCATTCAAGGATAGGCTATCATCACTACAGCATAAAGATCCCTTGGTGTCTTCTCGTCCCTTTTTGCATGAAGACGATCCTTCACAAGGATCAATGATGATGCTTCCACAAATATCCTATAGCATCTTCAGAAGTCGATGCACATGTTGCATCGGATGGGGATAATGAAATATCTAGCCTTCCTTCATCAAATATTTCCGAAGAACCTGAATCTTTGCAAGCCAATATTCTGGCGGATGACACCTCTGCAAACTCACAAGTTGATGTTTCATCTGAACCAACTAATCTTCGGCAATCAAGACGCACAGTTTGACCACCAACATGGATAGCGGATTACGTTTGTTCGTCGTTAAAAAGGTGTGGTACACAATATCCTATTTCCTCCTGTGTCAGTTTTCCTAATCTCTCTCCTGAACATAGATGCTGTGTTAGTAGAATTTCTGCACAGTAGGAACCTTTCTCTTATGATGAGGCTGCCACGGATCCTCGTTGGCAACAAGCTATGAAAGATGAATTATAAGCTCTCATCGAGAATGAGACTTGGGATATTATTTGCTTACCTTCCCATCGTCGACCCATAGGATGCAAATGGGTATACGAGATCAAACATAAAGCAGACAGATCCATTGAACGTTACAAGGCATGATTGGTTGCAAAGGGATTTACACAGAAAGAAGGCTTTGATTATACGGAAACTTTCTCTCCAGTTGCCAAAGAAGTCACCGTATGGTCCATTCTTTCCATTGCCACCATTCGTGACTGGCCTCTTCATTAAATGGACATCCACAATGCTTTTTTACATGGAGATCTTGAAGAAAAGATTTATATAGATATTCCACCAGGATTTCGCAGACAGGGGGAGGGGAGTGTGTGCCGTCTTTGAAAATCCCTATATAGGCTCAAACAGGCTTCTCGTCAATGGTATGCCAAGTTTACCAGTGCACTTACAACTGCAAAATTCAAGCAATCTAAGCATGACTATGCTTTATTCACATGGAAACAAGGTATGTCGTCAATCTATTTACTTATATATGTTGACGATATACTCATTATGAAATGATGCGTCTACTATTGAGAGATTCAAGGAGTATCTGCATTCTACGTTTTATATTAAGGATTTGGGATCTCCCAAATACTTTCTTGGGATAGAAATTGCACGGTCAAAAAAGGACATCTGCCTTAGCCAACGGAAATTTGTCTTAGAAATTGTGTCAGAAGCAGGTTTATCGGGATCTAGGCCGACTGTTATTCCAATCGATCAGAATATCAAGTTAACAACAGCTGAATATAACAAAGGGTTGTCACCTATAAACAAGGATCCTTTGCTTAAAGATCCTTCTGCTTATCAAAGACTTGTTGGAAAGCTTATTTAATTGACCATGACCAAGCCAGACATTTCTTATGCAGTTCAGATTCTTAGTCAGTTTATGCATGCTCCGAAATAGTCTCACATGAATGCGGCACTGAAAGTCATAAAATACTTGAAAGGGTGTCCTAGATTGGGAATATTGCTGTCTCGAGACAACAATATGGAAATGACAGCATATTGTGACACAGATTATGCTACTTGCCCCATGAGTAGAAGATTAGTCACATGATTCTGTATAAAATTAGGGGATTCTCTAATTTCATGGAAGACAAAGAAACAGTCAACCGTGTCTTTATCATCCGCTGAGGCAGAATACCGAGCAATGGCCAAGACTAGTTGTGAGATAGTCTGGATAAGAGGCCTTCTTCAAGACCTTGGTGTACAAATAAAGGAGCCCATTGTCCTATTTTGTGATAATGATGCTGCACTTAAGCTTGCAATGAACCCAGTATTCCATGAAAGGACAAAGCATATAGAGGTTGATTGTCACTTCATTCGAGACAAGATCCAAAGTGGGGTGATCAAAACAAGAGGGATAAGAACGGCAGAGCAACCTGCGGACATCTTTACCAAGGCCTTATGTCAAAGGTAACATTCGTATCTATTAAACAAGCTAGGCGTCTTCGATGTGTATAGACCGCCGAGCTTGAGGGGGAGTGTTGAAGATACTATTGCCGATGCCGATTGATCTTAATTGATTTTTGATTATAGGGAATATTTTATGTACATCTTTGGGATATTGTGTATATTTTTATTCCTTTGTTATTTAGACACTTTGTATTATAAATAGATTGTAATTACATACTGAAAGGAATAGAGAAAAACAGTATACAATTCTCCAAATCTTCAAGTTTTCTATTTTTCTGACAGGATCAGGTCGCCCAGCTGAACAAGGAGAAAACACCGGATCGGGACTGATGGTTTTATTAATGATGGGCTTAAGGCCCATCCGCCCATGTTGGGCCTAAAAGCCCGGCCCACAGATAAGGGCTCGTGGATGGGGGAACGTATAAAAGGGATGAGAGAGAGAGATGACGCACCTTTTGGAAATAAGCGTACGTACGTCTCTCCCGCTCTCTCTCTCTCTCCCTCCCAAAAAGAAAAGCAGTTCTTCCCTTCAAGACGAATTGCTGTCATCGGATCGAACAGGGCCAAATTCTCTTCCTCTTATCAATGTCGGTGTTTAATCTGTGGCTAACAAGGTACGCTCGAATCCGTGGTGTGCTTTAGGATCGGTGATACGTGATTTTCCGGGCATGTCTTCCGCAATCGTTTTAGGGGTTCGATTTAGTGTCAAATCCGGTTTTTGGGGATCCGTTATTCCCAACATTGGTATCAGAGCCCTAGTTCATGTTTTCCCGACCCCTTTCATGTTTTTTGATTGATTTTTCATGAAAGTATTCGGCTGACACGGATCGGGGCGCAAAATCTCGACACCCGAGCACTGTTCGTCCGTTTTTTCGAGTTTTTGTAAGTCGAAATCAAATTCTGATGGCATAAGGTGAAAGCGCTCATCGAGGCGAGTCCGGCGACATGTCGTGCGCCGCCGGGCGACGCCGCACGCGCCCACACGCGCGGCTAGAAGACGCTGCGCGTGGGCGCGACGCGCCCGAAGCGCTGGCATTGGCCAGCGCGTGCGCGCGGCGACCGGGCGAACCGGCACGCGCCGATCGGCGACCGATGCGTGCTGACTTCAGCATGACGTCACCCAACGGTCGGCATCCTGGGGATGACGTCATCGATGACGTCGCCGACGACGGTTGGCCGGGCGGTCACCGGCCGGCGACCCGACCGGCGACCCGACCCGACCCGACTCGTGGACGCCCGGCACGCGCGCGCACGTGCGGTCGGTTCGTTCGACCCGATCGGCCCGACCGGCCCGTCCGGTCCGATCGGTCCGACGACCGGCGACCCGTGACGACCGTTGACCGTTGACCAAAAAAAAAAGGAAATGAATGTGTTTCTTTTTCAATTAATTTTATATGGATTATATGTGATCCCTTATTTGTTCTGCATTTGTTGCAGGAACAATGCCTCCCCTGAGGTTGCGCACACCTATTCTCGCAATTACCAATGAACAAAAGGAAATGCTGTCTAAGTTGATAGCTGAGCTGACTGATCATCGATGGGAGAGTGGTGACTTAATTGATTACGTCCTTGAAGTCAACGGGAAAATTCAAAAGGTCATATGGAATGGTCGTCTTATGCCACAGTCAGAGATGGTGCGATTTTTCATGAACACCCTTCCACCTGAATGGCAATGAGTGTTGAATCGCATATGGGATGTCAACAGAGTTGCTTCTTATAAGAATATTGTGATAGACTTTGTAAATGAATATTACTGGATTATTACAAGGGAAAAGATCAAGAAATTGAACAAAAGATGATCTTTCCCGCCTCGTGTGCTGACTTGGTGTTAGTTGTATTGGCTGATCTTTGTTAAGTGTGTTTTGTGGATATATTATGTAATGTTTACTACCTGATTGTTGTTGATGTAACAACCGATATCTTGGTTGTATTAGTTGAAAGCATTATTGTTTTATTGGATGTCAATTACTATTTGCTTTCTGTTATTGCTGGTTGTCATGGTAGTTATAGAAGCTTTTGTAGCTTCATAGAATTTATTTTGCATAAGACAATTATATTAATGATAGTTTTAAGTTAGGATTTTTAGAGGATGATTAGAAACATAGTGACCTTTTGATTCTGAAACCTTACTTGAAATCATTTATTAATATGATGGGTCTATGCAAAAGGGATGCATAAGTGATAGGCATTAATAATTCGTGCATATATGTTTGATGTGTTCAGATCAATGGCTTCAGCCACAAAGAGCATAGTTGCCGAGCTGAACAAAGGTAAAAAGCTCAATGGTGACAACTATGAAATATGGCACATGAAAATCCAATATGTACTGGAAGAGCAAGAGACACTTGAAGCTCTTAACCCGACCATGGTAGAACCCGAAGAAGGAAACACTGCACAAGACAAGAGAGATAAAGAAGCTTTTGCTGCATGGAAAAGAAAAAACTCTCTTTGCTCGCATCACGTTGCCGAGCAGCATGGAAAATGACGTCATGCGAGAGTTTATGCGTTTTAACAATGCCAAAGAAATGTGGGAGGCATTGGCGGCAAGATTTAGTCATACTTCGGTGACCAGACTGAGGCAGCTCACTATTAGGTTTGACTCTTATAAGAAGCCTCATGGTTAGACTATGAAGCAACATCTTAGAAAGATGTCAAACATGATAAATGAGCTGAAAGATGCTGGCCATGTCCTCACTGATGAGCAGCAAGTGCAAGCAGTGATTCGTTCCTTGCCTCAGAGTTGGGAGCATATGAAGGTGCACTTGACTTATAATGAAAATATCAAAACCTTTGAGGATGCAGTGCGCCATCTTAAGCTGCAAGAGGACCACCTCTTGGCGGCTAAGCCGAATGCTGAACTCTATCATGCTAGTTCTAACTCACATGGAGCTTCGAGCTCCAAGCGCAAATGCCCTAACTGGTTTGATAAAGGGAAAGGCAAGGAAGCAGGTCCTTTAGGGAAGAAACCCAAGCTTAACCAACATGGATGAGGAAAGAATCCTCGAATGAAGAAGCTTGCAAGGGTGAAGTGTTTCAACTGTGACCAGAAGGGTCACTATGCTCGCGACTGTCGTAAGCCAAAGAAGGTAAACACCCCTTGCACTTATCAAAACTTTACTTTTGTGTTGAGTTATGTGTTCTTAACTGAGTCTAATCCTTTGTGGACTGTGGATTCAGGATCGACAGACCATGTAACGAAGGATAGAGGATCCTTCATGGAATTTCGACGAGTACTAACTGGAACTAAGTGGATCTATGTGGGAAACAACTCCAGAGCTGAAGTGAAAGGAATTGACACCTGCCAACTGAAAATGCGTGGTGGACGCACTTTGTTCCTACATGATGTAATGTATGCTCCGGAGATTCGTCGGAATTTAGTGTCTGTTTTAGTGTTGGTTATACTAGGTTTTAATATGAACTTCCATAATGGAGGTGTTGATTTGTTTTTGGATACAAATTACTATGGTTGTGGTTATTTTCTGAATGGTTTCATTGTATTAGATATTGATTATGTTAATGCAAATGTTTGTTATTCCCTTCTCACGTCTCCTAATACATATGATAATGATGTGAATGTGTGGCATGCTAGACTTGGTCACATTGGCCAACAACGTATGAATAGACTAGCCAAAGAGGGCTTGTTGGGCAACATTGAAAAAGTCGATTTGCCCATATGTAAGCATTGCCTAGAAGGGAAAACGACAAGGAAATCATTTGGAAAAGGTAAAAAAGCTGAATTTCCTTTACATTTAATCCATTCTGATGTCTGTGGTCCAATGAATGTGAGAGGAAGGCATGGGGCTGTTTATTTCATCACTTTTATAGATGATTATACTCGATTCGGATGTCTATTTGATTTCTCATAAATCTGAAGCAATAAGTTGTTTCAAAAGGTTTATGAACCTAGTAGAAAATCAATTAGATAAGAAAATAAAAGCATAGAGATCCGATCGAGGTCAAGAATATTTATCTGATGAGTTTAGAAAATTATGTGATGAAAAAGGAATAGAAAGACAGTTGTCCATTCCATATACTCATCAACAAAATGGTGTTGTAGAGAGAAGAAACAGAACCCTACTGGAAATGGTTAGGTCCGTGATGGTGCATGCTAACTTACCTATTACTTTTTGGAGTGATGCATTGTTAACTACTGCCTATATACTTAATCGGGTGCATTCCAAATCAGTTACTTCCACTCCATATGAATTATGGATAGGTAGAAAACCGGACTTAAGTTTTCTTAAGCCATGGGGTTGTGCTGCCTATACACATGAGTCCTCTCACAAGTTTGGGAAATTGGGTCCCGAGGAAAGAAGAGTATTTTCATAAGATACTCGTAACACTCGAAAGGGTATGTGTTCATGGGTGAGCAGGAAAGTGGGAGTATAACTGAATTTGAATCACGAGATGTCACATTCTTAGAGGATGAATTTCCTAAGAAGGGCAAAATATGGGAAGATTACTCCATATTTGAAACCTTGGATCAAGATAATGATATTAGTGGAGTTCGTCCAAGTGGGAGTAATATGAGAAGTGATGAATTGAATTCAACTCATTCTCAATTGCACCCACATGATGAGACGACATCATCATTATCTAATCCAAGTGGGAGCATAATGGGGAATGATGTGCAAAGTGTACAATCTCCCATACGACGAACAAGTCGCCAAAGTATTCCCCGTCGACGTTTTGACATTGTAGAGGAAACTTTTATGGTTGCTCCACAAGATGAGGATGAGCCCAGAAATATTAATGAGGCTCTGAATTGCCCTAGTAAGGAAAAATGGATTCATGCAATGAAAGAGGAAATGGAGTCAATGAAATCAAACTAAGTCTGGGAACTGGTTGATCTTCCAAAAGGACGCAGAGCTATTGGAAACAAGTGGGTTCTCAAAATAAAGCGAAAGGCTGATGGCTCGATAGAAAGGCATAAGGCTCGCCTTGTGGCGAAGGGGTATAATCAACATGAAGGAATTGATTATGAAGATACATTTTCTTCTGTAGTGAGATTTACCTCAATTCGCATTATTTTGGCAATAGTAGCTAGTATGGATCTTGAGTTACATCAGATGGATGTAAAGACTGCTTTCCTCAATGAAGATTAGAGGAAGAAATATATATGGAACAACCTGTTGGTTTTATAGTGAAAGGCCAAGAAGAAAAGGTATGTCAACTTTTGAGATCGATATATGGCCTCAAGCAGTCATTGAGATAATGGTATATACATTTTCATAATGCCATAATGGCATATGATTTTACAATGATTGATGAGGATCATTGTGTATATATCAAAAGATCCAAGGATCAATTTGCGATCATATCATTATATGTTGATGATATACTGATTGCCGGAAGCAATATGGAGTTTGTTAATACTGTCAAGAGTTGGTTGTCTTCCAACTTTGAGATGAAGGACATGGGTGAGGCTGCATACATTCTTGGAGTTAAGATTTCAAGAGATCGTTTGAAGAGATCGTTGTCTCTTTCACAAGAAACATATATAAATAAGGTTCTTGAACGATTTCGTATGCAAGATTGTAAACCCATAGACACTCCTATTGCAAAAGGTGAATGATTGAGCCATAGACTGTGTCCAGGGACTCCACAAGAGAATGAACAAATGAAACATGTTCCTTATGTTAGTGCTGTTGGGAGCTTGATGTACGCTATGATGTGTACAAGACCCGACATATGTTTTGCAGTTGGAATGGTGAGTAGATACCAATCCAACCCAGGTCCAGCACATTGGAAATTCGTTAAGAGAATACTGAGGTATCTGAAGGGAACTGCTGATTACAAGTTGAATTACCAAGGAAAGGATCTGCGACTTGAAGGCTATTCAAATGCTGATTGGGGAAGAGATTTAGATGAAAGAAAATCTACCTCTGGATTTGCTTTCTTCTGAACAATGGCGCCATATCGTGAGCAAACAAGAAGCAAACGTATAGCCTTATCCACGATGGAAGCTGAGTTCGTGGCATTATTAGCAGCAATACAAGAAGGAGTTTGGCTTAAGAGATTTTTGGATTATTTAGGTGTTATTGAGAAAGCTACAAATCCATTATTGGTTAACTGTGATAGCCAAGCGGCTATAACGTACACCAAAGATCCAAAATATCATGGCAAGACCAAACATATAGATACCAAGTATAACTTTGTCAAAGATATGGTTGCATGAAAGGATATGAACTTACAGTACATATCTATGCATAGAATGGTAGAAGATCCTATGACAAAGCCAATACCTAGAGATGTGTTTTGTGGTCATGTAAAATCTCTAGGATTGCGTAGAGTCTGATGTACTGTATTGTAATTTCCCTGAGTTGTTCACATTTATGAACTAGTGTTGTTTCATTATTAATGCCTATGAATCTTTGTGTGATCTTTATGCATCCTAATGCTCAGTGCATTATTTTAAGTTAAGGAAGTATGTCGGACAGATGAAAGATTAGCCCACTCACATGGGTAATCGCCTCTATTTACTGTGTGATAAATAGAGATGAGATTGTTTTAAGCTTATTATCTAGGTGATAATCGAGAGCTCAAGCTTAAAATACGTATGTCGCTTTAACTAAGTATTAAGATGATGACATAATATTTAATGTGTCCGAAAGTAAAATACCCCACATATTTTACTTTATCTGTCTAAGATGCCAGATGTGAGTTCTGATGAATTTTGTGAATGAATAGATACGTGGACTCAAGTTAGACATTGGGTATGTCTGAACTATCATCTATACGGTATTGAAAGTGTAGACATACGCTCATGGGAAAGGAGTTAATACCGTAATATATATTTCATACTACGTATGCATGAGATGACCAATAAGAGTGGCAAAAAGTTTGATCTCAACTTTTATGACGTGTGAGACTCTTGAGGAGAAGAGTTCCTCAATTTTAGTCCCCTCATGACTCTTACTTATTCTCAAGATTTCTATTTAGTGTTTGCTATCTTAGGATGTTGCCAATGGTCATGAGTTGATTCGATCTAATGAGACATTTCTAGAAAAGCAAGCTGAACTGAAATTGAGAGTTTGAAGGAAAGAGGAAGATCGATTTTGAAGAATCACATTATAGTTTTGTATTCACTGGTCGACCAATTATGACAGTTTTTGTGATAATTATAATTGTGAATACAATATATGTATCATTGTTTAAAAGAGATCAAGAGAGATATAAATGTGATCGATCGATCTAGGGTATTGCATACTAAATCTACTCAGAGTGAGACGCCCATTATGAGCTGCTATATATTCCTAACAGATGTATAGCAACGAGCTCTCAAAGTATGCTGGTCACATGGATTATTCACCGGTATGAATGTTGTAGAGAGGTAAAGAGAATCTTGTTCAGCCCACGATGTGCGAGTGGGAGATGATGGTTTTATTAATGATGGGCTTAAGGCCCGTCCGCCCATGTTGGGCCTAAAAGCCCGGCCCACAAGATAAGGACCCATGGATGGGGGAACGTATAAAAGGGATGAGAGAGAGAGAGGACGCACCTTTTGGAAATAAGTGTACGTACGTCTCTTCCGCTCTCTCTCTCTCTCTCTCCCCCAAAAGAAAAGCAGTTCTTCCCTTCAAGACGAATTGCTGTCATTGGATCGAACAGGGCCAAATTCTCTTCCTCTTATCGGCGTCGGTGCTTAATCTGTGGCTAACAAAGTACGCTCGAATACGTGGTGTGCTTTAGGATCGGTGATACGTGATTTTCCCAGGCATGTCTTCCGCAATCATTTTAGGGGTTCGATTTAGTGTCGAATCCGGTTTTTGGGGATCCGTTATTCCCAACAGGGACCAACATCAACATCACCGCACAGGCACAGCATTACTTGAGCATTTAGGTTGAGAACTCTGTGCTGAGAGCCCAGGCGGGTGAGCTTAGCCACAGGTTGGAGTCACTGGATGAGATCATCGAATTCTTGAATGCGAGCAATGGAGCTTTGGATTTGGGGTTGCCCACGATGCCAAGAAGCTGACGAAAGGGAATCTCACTGGTCATTCGAGCAGGTGTTTGACACGTCTCATATTGGGTTGGTAGTGAAATTTGTCTTCTTTTTAATTTTAGATTTTAGATTTTATTTATTTTGAGAAAATGAATAATTTAAAAATATTTTAAAGATAATTTTATATCACTTATAAAATGAATGAACCAAGAATATTTTCATCTTTCATGAAAATATATTATTGATAATAAAAATATATATTATTTTTATCATTTATTTTATCTTTTTAGCTGAAATTATTATTTGAGAAATTGGATGACTAGTGCGAACATGGGACAATGCTACGAGCCATTGTACTGATGGACAATCAAAGATAAAGTTGGCATGCTCCGAAGAATCTCATAAAAGAGAGGCGATTACATTCAAAATTAGCATTATTCATGAGTAAATTTTATTTACAGTGAACGCCCCCCTCTCACTCTAATGCTCCAATCATGCGATTTTTCAATGTTCTTGACATTTCTTTTTTTCCCCCATTTCAATTCACTTTCGTCAATTTGTGTGCGGAGGTTTATACTTGCTAATTCATTTGCCTCGGGCTAACCAAACACCTAGTTACGGTCTAATTAGGCCCTGCAGCTATTAAATCACAAACTGGACAATTGTACATTTTATAAAGTCTCCACCTAATCCCCTAATATCAAGTGAATGACGTTATTCGTTTGCTCACTGTAATTTCGTTTGTTCTTCATGCATTTGCTTTTTCAGCACCTTAAATTCTAGTATTCATCTTTCATTTACTTCAAATTTTGAGCCTATTAATTTCTTGTCAAATCAACGCAAAACTCATTTCACAAAAAAACCAAAATCAAACTTTGGATGGAAGATATCTCACTTTCTAAGTAAATTCGCATTTTTGGTGAAACAGAATGTATTGTCATTTTTTGTTGATAGAATATTTAAATATTAAATCATATTTTGGCCTATCAATTTAAGTTTCTAAGATAGTTATCAATAGTCCCATCATATCCCACACTTATCTAGGAATATGAACTTTCTCTAAAGGATTTTAACCCTCAGTTTGATTTTCATGAAAAATTTTGGATATAGATTTAGTTTCTATAAAAACATGACTTGGGTTGGCAAAAATCAAACGCGATTCAATAAATGCCTGAATGCACATAACGTGTCGTAGTCCCTAACATGCGCTGCAAGTCGCATATTGTAGTACGTACAAGCCAACCCCGATTGTTCAAGTGCTTCAGGCGCGTCTCTCCTCCCAAAGGCATTCGCATGCTCGGAGCCTTTGCTTCCTTTGTTCTTGTTTTCCCGGTTAGATTTGCTAATCTCATTCCCGATCAATGGAAAATTCGAGTGAACTTTCGAACTGCACATGGCGGATTAGGACTGAAATGTCTGTTACTGCGTCAAAGGTGGTATATTGCTTTAATGGGGAATGCTGGCGAATTGATCGACTGACGGATATTATGGGGAATGCAATTAATGCTGCGGTTTATTCTGTTTTGGCTATTCCGTGCTCCCTTTGTGACACTTGTTGTGGATTTGATCAGGATGGGCCACGGGAGGGAGAGAGGAAGAGATTTAGAAGGAAATGGCAGGAGGGAAGCTCCGTACATGGCAGACTCTACATTGAGGGCTCTCACGCCAGGATCATCAAAGAATCAACTAAGGCTGCTGTTGAGGAAGGCCAGTTTATTGAGTTATAACCAGCTTTCCATTGCTATAAGACTCAAGCTCCATATTTAGTGCTTGTCCTGGCGAATGCTGATTGAGTTTCCATTTGTAACTTCTCAAATTGGCTCAACAACAATTAGAGCACGCAAGTCCAGCCAACGGCGAGGGATGCATATTTCTCCATTGGTGTTCTACGGGTCTCCCGGTGCCTCCCAAAAGACCATCTAGTTTGCTGCGATTGCTGAATGAGACATGGGTTGATCACGCTGCACAATGTTCATAAAAGCTAAGGTCCTCGTATGTTTTATCGTATTCCCTGCACATGCACTTTGCTTCCACTTCAGTGACTTTTCCTTAAAGATATCTGGCTTTGTATCTTCCTTGCTTTTCCATTAGAAACGTTACGATTCTCCTGGACAACCTGCATCTGAGGTGGAACGTTTTATGTCCTGCTTTTGCTTTCTTCTTCTTCTATTGTAATTGAAGTGCTCATACCTTCAAGATCCCACTTTAACACCTGCACCGCGTTTGCATTTTGATAGTCGAATAACCTGTTTCCTTTTTCTTTCAACCGTATAAAGAATATATGGACCACATTCCCAAGGCAAGGGGAAGCAATAAAGTTTGCTTAGGGTCATCCTCAGGTTCGTGTGTTCAGTTACCAAGACCATCGTAAGGGCCAGAAAAGATTTCTTGTACCTTCTTACCAGGAGTTCTAGAAGAGGTGGTCATCTTTTATTTGCTTTTTTAGGGTGCCTTTGCTAGGGATTAGTGTTTAATTGTGATATTCTCTTAAATTAGGTACAAAAATATGGATCCAAAGTTACGCCACCATTATGAAGTTTTTTCAACGGTTACACTAGTGATATTTCGGTGAATTACTTCATTGGAAAGTTGCCTTTCCCAATTTTGGACAAATTCATGGTCCGTGGCCTCCATTGGTGCCGTATTGGGTGATTGCTATCGTTTTATTTTCAGATAAACAGAGTGATCAGTCATTTTAATTGCTTCATGCATAGTTCATGGATTTCTACTTGAGACCGTGTAGGATATTAAAGTTGCCAACTCTTTTCCAAGGAAGACAATTAAGTTATATCTAGCTTTTCTGAAGTGGCAGACCTGAAAGAATTTTAATGGGACTGATATGTCCTATTTGAAAGGAAGTTGTTGCTTGGCACTTTCTCCTTCCATACATAATGTCGTCAAGAAAATGATCTGGTTTTGAAGGCCTATCGTTTCTTCTTCTTTACTCCTGTGATGCTGATGAATCTGTCACGGTCTCGGTAAAATTCAAAGCTGGTGTTGGTTCTCGGTGCATGGACTTATGGCTTATAGCATGTCGAGGAATGGGTTCTATGGGCGGATAAGACGTGGGCATAAAAGTAATCACGGTGTATGCCATGTCTTTTCAATGAGAAATTTCTTGTATTGAATCGTACTCTTTGAGCCTACCTTAGTAGACATGAGCTTATTTTTCTGTATTCTGACTAGCCTAGTTTTCTATGGCAAAGGTACAGAAAATTTCTGCCTACCGTTTTATTCATTTGAAACCCTTTTTCTTTTGTGTGTGGAATTGAAGGTAAAGTGAGCTTAGTAATAGCCCAGGTTAGTGCTCTCCGCTGCGTCTGATCCCGGAGGATATCATGCCTGATTTATCATCATTCTTTGATTATGGCAAATCCTCCTGGCGTAACTAATAATGTGGTACACGACAAATTGCTCATAATATGTATGGATGGTTTTCTATAGCATTCGCGACTCCTATCTCTTTCCGTCTCCACTGCATAATTTCTTATCAACTGCTCTTCCTCTTTGGTTCATCTTCTTCCTCCATCTGTGCGTTTACCCTCTCTCGAGCTTTTTTGGCCAGTCGAAATTCGAAGCTCTCGAGTGCTGGCATAGCCCCAGCACACAGAGAGAGAGAGAGAGAGAGAGAGAGAGAGAGAGAGAGAGAGTTTGTGCAATATTAAATTCCACAACCATTGATTTGACTATTTAATAGAAATTGACAACCGATTTAATATGAAAGAACAACAATCCGTGTTCTTGGTTGTCATCCGTCAATTTTGGTTTAGTGTACGTCCATCTCATGCCATCTTAACCATTGGGGATTGGGCTCTACAGCAGTGTCCATGGAAGGAAAATGACGAGTATGGAAAGTCAGAAGAAGGACAGGGATGAGATTGGGGAATTTGCCAACCAAAATGTTGTCGTCTAGTCGAGTTGCCAAAGGTGCTAAGGAGTGGAACATGATGAGAGATCCTGCAAAGCTACAAGTGAAGTTGAGGATCAAAATGACCTTTCTTCTGCAAGTACTGAAGATTTGCATCGTCTTAATTGTGCAGTCCTTAAAGCTTTATGTGGAATTGCAACGTGGTCTAGGTGAAGCAGGATAGAACTCTGACGATTACTTGCAAGAACAAGCAGAGGAAGCGAGACCAGATGTGCTTGAAATCCGAGAAGGGATCCTGCAGGAAGAGGCAGAGCAGGGGGTACAACTTAAAGTTCAAGAAACAGCAAAGCTTCAAGGTCGGTTTAGGGATGCAGCTTCAACTTCAGGAAAGGCGAGCCATCAAATTCAGGAAGGGGCATTACTTCGAGTTCACGAAGCAGCACAACTTTGAGTTCGGGAAGGCGGGTAGAGGTTCGACTTTAGGAAAGGGGAACAACTAAAATGGGCGCAAGTTCAAGATCAGGGACAACCATCAAGGTCATGATGAGAACAATAATGCAAACTCGAACAAGCACTGAAGCAAGCAGAAGATCTAAGCTACGTTCTTCAGCGTCCAACTAACCTTCATTGTTTATGGGTGCCCAAGCCACAGGCAATGCAAAGTTACATACTCTGCTTTTCAGAGGAGTCTCAAGACCAATTTGTCAAGGTAAACTTCTATTTTCCTAGATGTTTCTTACATTTTTTTTTCTCTCAAGGAGACTCGAAAATAACAAGTGGTTATCAGGACCCGGATCAGTTGCCTCCTTCCATGGGCCAATATACATGTCTTCAAGAAAGGGGAAGCTGACACATGTCTTCAGAGTTTTCCATGGCGTGTTTTCATTCTGAAATAAAAGGGATGAACCTAACGTTGTGGACAAATTTGAGCATGAATTCTTTTACTAACTGTTCGTTCTAATTTCATTATTTCTTCCATTACTTTATTTTTTTTTCAATGAAAACGCATGTACTGGTTACTTTAAAAACAGAGGACCGTCACCTGCTCTCGAATTCATTTCTTGGTCACCTCAATCAAATTTAGTTTCTTGTTTCATCAAATGAATGTTAAGAACATAATTACTTCGATTTACGATCCAACATGCACAAAAATTAAGGTTTATTAAATGGAACACCAAACCCAGTATAAAAAAACTAACGAAAAAAAAGTTATATTAAGTAATATTATTACCAAAATGATAAGTGCACTAGAAACTTAGTAAAAGGGCAAGCATTATATAAGTAAATCTCATCGAATCCTACTTCATCAACATACTTATTGTAAAAGTCGTAGGTATCTTGCTCATGTTAAAAGCCACAGCAACCGCATTTCACATTACCTAGAAATTTAAAAGGATCAAATCAGCCCAACTGAATCACATTTCTAGTATATATCAATGAAAAATGAGAGACGAATCAAGAACTTCTACTCATACATCATACTCATACAAATGAATGGAAATCTACTTCTGTTCATTGACTTACTTCCTTGGTTAGCAAGATTTTGGGCCACTAGAGAAAGGTTAAAACATAGTGCCTAAAAATTTCATTGAAGCATGAGCATAATATATGTCGACATGAACGCTTGACAATCTCTTTACTACTCCGTGATAAATTTTGGCTATCACGAGATGTAGGGTTGATAATTTCTAAGAATTTGACTCTCCTACAACCTCGAATTCTCATTCCAGAATCTTGTCCACAACTTTCACGTGTCCAAAATCACTGAGGTTTGCTCCAGTGGTCACTCTTCCAATATGAAAGGGAGAGGTGGGGGTTTCAAATCCCCACATTCTTAGAGAATGTTAAGGTGGGGACGATTTAGTTTCAAGTGTGGGTTTTGACTTCCACGCTCTGCAAGGAAGTGGAACAAAAGTTTAAAAATGAGAGTTAGAATTGAAGTAAAATAGGACTGGCAAAAAAAAAAAAAAAAACATTCACGTGTCCAACACAATGCTGTTGTATGTAATGGAGTCTCACTATAAAACCACAACATAAATGCTATCAAGAATTAGTGGATAGTCTTTGAGCAAATCGAGCAAAGAAGTCGCATTTCCTTCGGCTGCCACTCCATAGAGCCCCCTCTCCATTTTCACTCCGAAACGAATCCGAGCTTTCACAATTCCGTTTTGCTTTTAGCATTTGGCTGATGGCTGCGAAAGTCAACCCCTTGTGAATCGAACATCAATAAACCATCTTTTTGTTGACATTTCAAATATTAAAAAAAAAAAAAAAGATTGTTGACCAAGTCATCAGCCCAATAAAAAACAGCAGTACCTGATTTATTCATACGCAGGCACAAATGAATGTGGTTTTGATTGTTGTACATCATGCATACCGGCATGCTATTACCAAAGAAAACATATACTTTCAAAAGTAATGTATATACTGATTTGTACATTTGCTTGTCTCTTGGTACGGGATGTATAAGCTCCTATGATGCATGGAACTCGTCTTTTAGTTTAATGCGGGGCTGCATTATCATTAACAATACCAAGTGTGTTTAAAAGTTATGTCTATGCCAATTCCTACACGGTTTGCAGCTCAGTTTCCGGATCTGACACTGATTGTGTGTGCTTATGAGCATGACAATTGATTTGATAAGGTCTTGGAGTAGATGAATTGATGCTATTGCGTCTACTGGCATGCTTCGTTTGTGGCTAAAAGGTAAAGAGAGCCACCGGCACTTATTATAGAATACTGGATCAAGAGAATTGGCTTGGCGGATCGGCAGGCCCAAAATATATGTGCATGCTCTCCGAGGTCGGGCCTGCACATGAATTTTGAACCGTCGGGGCCGGGTCCATTTGATAGACAATTTTAATTCGGGATGGCCGGGCAAAAACAATCTCTTTGGCCCAATAGGTAAATCGCGATTCCAACTAGTGCAAAGGCGCGACATGGCTGAAGCGCGCATATAGAAACAAACTCCTTCCCTTCCGCGGGCCAATCTGCTGTCTACTGGGAAGGGGACATTCACACATGTCTCCAGATTTTCTATGTGCGCCCCTTGATTTCGAAATACAAGTGATGACCTATTTTAGGGGAGAGAGTTGCTAGGACGTGTTGCTTATTTTAACGTATGATATATGTACGCTTTGCATCCCAAATTAATATAATATTTATTTTTTACTCTGCACCTGGTAATACTCTTTACTTGTTTAATATCTATGGAATCCCGCCTTTTAATGTCTTGTTTAGGACGTGCGCTCCTTCATTTTGAAATACAAATGGTGACCTCTTCTGCGGTGGGCCTGGACTGAAAATTTTGTCCATTAATTCTTTTACTAACTTTTCATTCTAATTTCTTTAATCCTTCTATTCCTATATTTCTTTTAGCGAAAGGACATGCACCGGTGATTTCAACAATAGTGGACCATTCGATCAAAAAAAGAAAAAAGAAAAACACTAGTGGACCACACCTGCTCTTGAATTTCATTTCGCGATCAATTCAATCAAATTTAATTTCTTATTTCGGCATTTGACGTGAATGCATAATCTCTTTCATTTACTGGTGTCTTGAAAAATAGTGGACCATTACCTGCTCTTGAATTTCATTTCTTGATCACATTGAATCAAATTTAATTTCTTATTTTAGTATATTACGTTAAAGCATAATCTCTTCCGTTAATGATCCAACTTGCGCTAAAAATTAAGGTTCATTAACTGAAACATTTAGAGAATCCTGTGCATAACATTCTCTATAAAAGGATAAGCACCACGTGAACAAATTCCAACACACCCTACTTGTTTCGGGCATCTTGCTAACTCTAGAACACCATGCCTACTGTCAATACGTACATCATTTCCTATAAATTTAACAATGGTCAAAATAAGCCGAGTTGAATCACATTTTAAAAATGCACAACGAAAAATGAGAGACGAGTCAAGAATTTATGCTCCTACATACTCGTACAAATGAATAGAAATTCAAAAGGAAACACGAAATTGGAAACTCGCCAGAGTACAAGTATTGGCGGGTTAGAGAAGAAGACGACGTCCGAAACCCTTCCGCTTCTATTAAGATACTGGGGCCACTAGAGAAAGGTTAACACATAAGGCCTACGAAATTCATTAAAGCCCAAATACGGAGCTCGCATATTTTTCACCGCCCCAGCAAGTTCCCTCTCTCGAAGCTTTCATCGGACACGTGTCAGCTGATCCATGTCCGTGGATTGGACGAGCGTTCGGGATTCTCTCGGACGCGGATGTGGTTTTAGTATGCCGTTTTCTTTCAAACGGGTCGTGCTGAATTAGCCCTTTGTTATTGGTGAGTTGGAATTAATAAATAGATTTCCATATTTACATTGAATGTAGAGGGAAATAAATTCTCATTCCTGAAAACTAGAATGAAATCAATTTTTAAGTGAGAAAGCCGGCTATTTTTGTAATATTTTATGCAAATAGGCTATTGAGACTTTTATCTCCCGCAAATGTATGATTGCCCTTTTCTATACTTGCCTAACTACCGTTTCCTCAAAATTACCGAATTACCTCATCAATGGAAGATTCTTATAGAGTAGGTTCTAGTTAATTGAGCTATCAATTTTTCCTTTATATAGACATTTATAAGATCTTATAATGTTCAAAGTGAAAAAATATTTAGCAGCTTAAACAATTGTAAATGTTTGATAGGATATATTCACTGAAAGTTTTAAAATTTATCATGAAAGTTTAATTGAATTCTAAAACTTATAGAAAGTGCAAGTTAGGGACAATAGACTTGGATTGTGTTTCAAAGGAGATCATTTAAGTTTGTGAGATCTTTTGAGTGTAATTGGAGTCTTTTTTTACACTTGAGAATTGTTTGCTCTGAGCTATTGCAATTTCCTCTTGTTGATTATGAAAAAGCAACTCGTCAATTTCTCTTCATGGATTAGACACGGTCGGCCGAACTACATAAAACATTTATGTCAAGTTTATTTTCTGCTTTTATTTCTCGCTTGATTGTTTGAATTTATTTCCCACTTCGGCCATTTCACATTACATTAGCTTTTAAAACGGAATTTTCCTTTTTATTACCCAAAACTAGAAAATCCCGCCCAAGCTTTCCATCTAACCGACACATGTCCTCTCCCATCAATAATTAGGAAAAACAATTATTAACTAAGTTCATTTGTAAATGAGGATATATGACGAAAATAAAATTAAATATTGCGATGATCTCACTTTTTTTATCGCTGGAAGTGAACCTGATGACATCTCAATTTATATTTGCTTGATTTGATAAAATATGCATAAACAATACTAATAACCTCACTCCATTTCTTGAGGGAGGACAAAAAAAAAAAACTGTCGAATCCCTAAGCAGTAAGCACCGCCACTGTTAGTGACGCGATCCTTTACTCTCTTTTTTTTGGTCATGTCGCGATCCTTTTCTGAATTGGTCATTTTCTAAAGGTCTATTTACTTAGAAAGAATGGAGAATTGTCTATCTCATGTGTCAGCAGAGATCCAAGAGCTCAGCAAAATTTTATTTGTTTACCAACTGATGGATGGCTACCCTTGCAAGACTGACGTTAGCTGTGTTAGCGTTTGCCAGACAATTGTACAACGGACTTACAGTTGCGAATTCGCAACGAAATTAGTACGGGGGATATATCGTTAAAACAACAGGAGATTACTTTTAGGTTATGGCACAAAACAAAATATCACTAATGGTGTAGAATTGGATAAATCATAATGCTCCGTAGTTTTGCATTACGGAGAGAGTGACGAGGTTCGGTGAACACTTGGTGTTTTTGAAAAGTCTTCGGGGAAGTATTGACGTGAATACCAGTTTAATGGTCATCCTAAATACTGCCCACTACAGAACATGGAAAGGCAAGATGCTTGATTTGCTTTTATCGCAAGGAAATGCACGGTCCCATAGCAAGTGACGAGGCTAAGCCTGATTACACAGATCGACAAGCATTGTTCTTCCTTGGTTTGCTTCCAGATAGTTATGGGATGGTGGTGACAACTCTCATCCCATCAGCATCTAGATGAAAAGAAAAAGTTGGATGCTCCGAAACCTGGCTTGCTCGAATATGAGACTCGGAAGAAAGGCGTGGGACTCCATACAACCACAACTTCTTGTCTTAAAACTTAGAGAAAGGATTAGATCTCGAGACTTCTACGACCGTGATAGAACCAAGTCAAGAAAAGGCATAATTGTGGAAACTATGGTAAGCCTGGCCACATGAAGAAAGAGTATCGATCCTCAAAAAGAAGAAAGTGAAAGTAAATGCCAAGGATGAGGAGAATGACACAACCGAGGTAAGTTCCCAAGAAGACTTGTTTGGTTTGTCTACCTGAGATAATATTTGTGTTGATTTCTCTGCGAAGATGGATTAATATGATGTTGCGAAAATTGTGCGGATTGGTGATGTTTGTGTTCAAATTAGCTTGGGCTAGAAACTAATGCTCGAGCATGGGAGGGCATACTGTAAACCTTCGGGTGAACTCGAATTGTACCAGAAAATTAGACAATGACGAATTGGATAGTCGGTTTTTGAATGGGACTTAAAAGCTTGTCGAGTTGTTGCCCAATGTAGCAATGAGGAGGAAGAGTCGTGCTCTTTACCGCACAAGAGCTAAGGTCTGCAAGGACCATATTCATGACGTGGGGGAAGCAGTAACGCCTGATCTATGGCACAAGAGACTCAATCATATGAGGGAGAAAGGCGTCCAAATTCTTGCAAAGAAGGAACTCATCTCAAATGCAAAAGGATAATTAGGAATGCCAGATGAAAGTTATAATTGATTGGGTAGATCACAAACAAATAGAAAATTTACTGTTAATGGAGGTAGATTACTATTTTCTATGGAATATTACAAGCTATAGGACCTATATCACGAAGACGAACTGGAGATTAGGTGCGTTTGGATTTGGCCTTTGTAAGGCACTTTAGGCTCCTAAAGCCCTTTGGGCTAAAAATGGGTGTTTGGCAAAAACATTCGCAAGTGTCTTTAACTGAAAACCTGCATTTCGAAGGCTGAAAGCCCAAGGCAGGTACCCTGCCTGGCATTTCAGCTTTCTCGCAAGCTGGTGGAGGGTTAATGAATTTTTATTCGTTTGCCATGGTTGCCCTCACAACTTAAACGAAATTTCAAGTTTAACCCTTCCAAAACCCTAGATCTACGCACACGCTTTCCTCTTCCATTCCTTACCCACCCACAAGTCTTTTCTTCTTCTCTCAAATCCACAAGCCCGACCGACGTCTTCTTCTTCTCTCTCAAATCCACGAGCACGCACCAAGAATCGTCATTCGGAGCTAAACTTCAGGAGGTCTGGTCTTTAGGTGAGTTGGGAATTTCATCTTGTAGTGCCCGAGCATGTTCCCTTTTCCTTGTTCATGTTTTCATTGATTTGGGTTTCTTTCTCGGATGTGTTTTTTAGCTCGCTTGCAAGCTCTCTGTTTGGGTGTTGTGGGAAAATGCAGAGAAAACTAGGGAAGGATTTTGGGTTTGGACCACTCTGTTTTTTTTATTTTTAACTGGGCGTCTAATTCAAGCACTCTCCCTCGTTTTCTTTCCACACCTGCATGTTTCTGTTCCTCCCTTTGATTATCATCTTGGGGACTTGCTCTCTGCGATTATTGATTCTCCCCCAAACATGCGTGAACACTTCCCATTTATGGTCCGACGAAAAGAACCCACAACAAGTTTCTCGCGCTTTCCTTTCCAGCTGCCGTCTTTTGCGAGCGAGAAATGTGCGCATGAGCGGGATTAAGATTCGACTTTGTGCGTGCAGTTAAAATCTATTTAACAAAATGATTAGGTTAAAGCTGTACGCATGGCATGCCTAAATCTTCACTTCATCTGCAGGAATTATATTACGGGCATTATATATTCTGACTTACAGAGAATACCCATTAACGAAAGCTCAATGAGATTAAAAGATTGCATATTTCACCTGCCTTTCTTGTTCGTGCATGGCTACTTTCTGATCTCCCTAGCAGCTAACTTTCTCGCACGCTCTTGAAAGTTCGTTGACAATAAGACGCCTCGTCGAGAAGAGAGAGAGAGAGATAGAGAGAGAGAGCGCTACAAAACAAATTGGGGAAGTGAAGTTTATAACATCATATCAATATGCCTATAATTCATGTCGTGTAGAAGAGTGCATGCTTCAGTTTCTTCTTGTTAAACTCTCATTGATGCATTATACAAGATGTCTACATGCATCTGTTTTGGTGCATCTTTCCATCTGTTTGGTGTGCAAATCACTCATTTGAACCTTTCTTATTCAAGATAATCCTTTTACATGCATTTTCAATAATGTACATTTCTCTGCTTGGAGGTATTTACATAGGAGTGAACACATGTAATTGGATTTTCCTCGAACAGTAGCTGCAATTTTTTGTCTTTTGGGACTGGAAGTAATATTTACAATGTGATAGAATGATGATGCTACTTGAACATAGTTATTATAGTGGTTTTGAAAACTCTTCTTGTGTTATTGACTTATCCGAAAGTGCTCAACCCCGGGTGGGGGTGTGGTTCTCCTACTAAGCAATTTTCCAAGAATCGGGTTTACCATGATTCTTCGTAAAGGAAAGAAAATCTGAAATCGATCGTTACCTTGCTCTTGGTGTATTTTCCTCATCTCGATATTCCATCTCGATTGTTCACATTGTTGAGCTTTTCATATTGACTTTCTTGTCATGTTTCTATTTTCAGTATGTAACAACAATTTTGAGTCAGAACTTTTGTCGTGGGACTGGTTTCTTTGTAGGGTACCTTGTGGGCAAATCAGGTGGAAGAAAGATTGGACGGCGTGATCGAGAACGTCTCTAGGAAAACTCTGGTGCTGCTCTTTGGGCAAATCAGGATCTTTTTTCTTCCGGGTCTCTCCAAAGTTCCCATCTTTTCGCAGCTCCTCTGTTCTTTTGTTTGAGGCGGGTCGGTCCTTTTTACTCTTTCGCTTTCTTTTGTTCCATGTGAATATGTAGCTGTAACTCGTGAATTCAATGATATGATGATGTCTAGCAATTGGCGTGAGATTGCAGCATAGAGTTTTTTCAGTTGTAGAATTGCTCTCTGAGTTCATTTTCTTGGGCTGTTTGGGTTCGACTGATGTGTCGTTTGTTCGGTTAGTCTAAGGGAGTCTTTGTTTTTGCTTGTAAAGTCTGAATCTTATAGAACACTTGTGTTTGAGATCATTGAGATTGCTGCAAAGGACAGAGCAAGGCATGCTTAGCACTAGATATTGTAATCAGAATTCTCTTGTTAACGCCTCGGTTTGGTATCTATGTTGTTTATCCCTCGTTGTGAAGCTTTTTTGCTTCTTTTTTGTTTAATGCAATTAACAACCTTGATTTTGCCCCTTGTTTGCAATGTTTTTCCTGTCACCCATATGGTTTTTAGGTATGTGCTCAATAGATCGTGAATTTGCGAAATCTTATGATAAACTAAATGCATCCATAGTTGTAAGGATCCTTTCCATCTAAAAGAGGAAATTAGCTAAAAATGGAGAATGAACGTCCTGAACTCAACCTTTTGTGCTATGCATAGTTCTATCTATATATGTTTTCATTCATCTATAGGGAATTGGGTCGTAGTTAATCTCATTTGTTTTCATTTTTCAAATGTGTTTGTGTTTATTCTATTGGAAGATGGCGAGTTCATCAAAAGAAAAGGCTCATTGGAGTCCGGAAGATGTAGAAACATTTTGTCGATTGTGCATTGAACAAATTGAAAAAGGCAATCGCCCTGCGAGCAACAAAAGAGATGGATGGACAGCTATAATTACCAAGTTTAAAGAGCTGAGGGGCAAAAAATATGATAAAAATCAAATGAAGAGTAAGTGGGATAATCTAAAGGAAGAATGGAAAAGATGGAAACAATTGATTCAAAAGGAACAGGGCTAGGATGGGATCCAAGGAAAAAAATGATTGATGCGAGTGATGAATGGTGAGAGGGAAATATTCGGTGTTTATCTTTTTTTTTTTTGCCACATTTTTTATAAGTTCTTTTTTGATATAACTCATGAAAATATCTTATTATAACAGGCAAATCCTAAGCTTAAAGTCTTTCGAACGAAAGGCATACATCCAGATATGGAAGTTATGTTGGACAGAATGTTCCAGGGTACGGTTGCCACTGGAAGTGTTACTTGGAATCCTGCACAAGGTTTATGCAATACTGAGAATCCTGAGGCCACACAAGTTGATATTGGTGATTGTGCAGGATCTACTGATGATACTTTAGAGTGTAATGTAGGTGAAACGAATATCCAACCAAGTCAAAGTAAGAGCCATAAAAGAACGGTACAAAGTTCCACAAAGGAAGCTTAAGGAAAGAGAGAGAAAAAATTGACCGGGCCTGTTAAGTTAGCATCGCAAATTGACAGACTTTGCTCAGTAGTTGAAAGTAGGAGCAATGCAACATCGGTTGCAAGGGAATTTGATCCTTACAAAGAGATTATGCAAACATTGAAAGCCATTCCTGAGATTAAGGAAGACAAAAAGTTGTTCTTCTTTTTACTCTCTCATCTTTCTGAAAAGAAAGACAATAGGCAAATTTTTATGAACTTGGATGAAGATGAAGAGAAAGTCGAGTGGCTGAAGTATAAGTTGGAGGAGCATAATAGTCGTCGCTAGGATACTAATTACTTGTTTGAGCTTTTTATATGAATCTATGTTGTAACGTGAAACTTATTTTGGATTTGTGATTTGCACTACTTGTGAACTCTCTTTTTAATTATGTTTTTTAGTCTTGTGTTTTTAGTTTGTGTTCTTTTGAATGGATGGAGTTTGCATATATATATTATGGATGATAATTGTTTCATTGATTGATGATTACCCATCACTTTTCTTATTGTTTTGTTATTTTAAACAGATATGGATGACTCTCCTGAAAGAGAATTTCATGAAAAAGAGGACGAGGAATATTGGCAACTTGTGGAAATTACTCAAGCCGCAATCGCTTATCAAGCAATATACAATGAGAAAAACCTTGTAGGACATCATCATATATAGGAAATGCATGGGTTGGAGAGTTGATGGACGAAGATGCTAATCCGATAAGATGTTATCAAATGTTTAGAATGGATAAGATTGTATTTAATAATTTAATGCATGATTTAGTAACACGTTATGATCTTAAAGGAACTAGGAATATTGATGTTACAGAAATGCTTGGAATATTTCTTCATATTTTAGGACATGGTATAGGTAATAGGTTAACACAAGAGCGTTTTCAGCGTTCTGGGGAAACCATAAGCAGATATTTTGGCTTAGTATTAGATCAAGTATGTGAAATGGGAAAGATTTGATCCAACCAGCTGATTGGCAATTTAGGGATGTTCAAGAAGATAAAAAATAATCGAAGATTTTTTTCCATATTTTAAGGTATGTTTTTATTATACAATGTGAAGAAGGAATTAAAAGCAAATTTTGATTATATAATAATATTTGCGTTTTTGTTTTAGGGTTGTATTGGAGCTATTGATGGCACTCATATCCGAGCGATGATACCTGTACAAGATCAGATTCGTTTTATTGGTCGAGAAGGTACACCGAATCAGATTCGTTTTATTGGTCGAAAAGGTACACCGACTCAAAATATCTTAGTGGTGTGTAATTTTAATATGGAATTCACCTATGTTTGGGCTGGTTGGGAGGGCCAAGCTCATGATACTCGTATTTTCTATGAAGCTTTAGGGAGACGTGATGTGCAATTTCATCCTCCTCCGGTTTGTTGATTAATGATTTTTGTACATTAATATGTATAAATGTAGTCTATGTTGATTAAATTTATATTATATTTGTGCAGGTAAATATTATTTAGTAGATGCTGGATATCCAAATCCGACGGGTTATTTGGGACCGTATAAAGAAGTTAGATATCATTTGCTAGAATTTCAACAAGGTCCTGCCCCTACAGGCTATCGAGAGGTATTCAACCATGCTCATTCCTCGCTGCGATCGGAAATTGAGCGAGCTTTGGTGTCTTGAAGAAGAAGTGGAAAATTCTAAAGCATATGCCAAATTTTCCATTTGAGAAGCAAGTAAAAATTGTTATAGCAGCAATGACTTTGCATAATTATATACGACAAAAACGCTTGCCAATGATAGACATTTTGCAAGAGCAAATTTGGATCCCAATTATGGATATTCGCTGACCTTAATGATACAAATGAGGGGGCCGATACTTCAAATGACAATTTATCTTATGATATGGCTCGTTTACGTGATCAAATAGCAATGAGTTTAGTAAATACTTAAGGATGTTTGTAATTTTCAATATAAACCTATTTCTTTCTTCAATGCATATGTAATCATGTTTATTATAATGAAATTACTCTTTTCTTTTTAATTGAGAAAAGTCCACTTTGATGTATTTTTTAACTTATGAATTTATTAATATATCTCTTTATATATACATCTCAAAGGCAAATATATATATACATATATATATATATATATATATCTCTTTTATATATACATCTTAGTGCAAATATATATTAAAAAAATCATTGAATTTGTTAATATATCTCTTTTATATATACATCTTAGTGCAAATATATATAAAAAAAAAAAGTCATTGAATTTGTTAATATATCTCTTTATATATACATCTCAATGCAAAAAAAAAAAAAAAGTCATTATTTTTGTTTTCAATTTAAAAATAAAATTAAAAACTTAAATTGATTTCGCTAAAGGACTTTACAAATATAAGTGTTTACCAAACAACATTTCCCCAAAGTTGCATTTCAAGGCGCTTTTCAATTATATCTCTTTTTATGTCCTTTAAGGAAAAGTTACGAAAGGATATTTAACTAGTAAATTACTAATAATGAGGACAACAACGAAAGTTAAAGGAAAGTTACGATGAACGAAGTAATTTGCTACCGAACAGGGGAGGGAAACTTACCGTGGAGGAAGTTGACTATGTTTAGGGGAAAGTTAAGAATGACAGGAACACAAATTTTACGAGAAAATGAGGAAATTTACCATCACTTGGGGATAATTACGATGAGTCTAGAACTTTATAAAAAAAATTACCATAATTGGAAGAACGTTAAGATGTACAAAAGGAAATTAGGATCAATGAGGTAATTTACCATAAATAGGAGAAAAAAAACTTGCGAAGTCCATGAGTAGGTTATGTGGAAAGAATCATAATACTCCCTAACAAATTACGACGTATATATCGTATTTGCCCTAAAGAAACAAACTTGCAGCAACCTTCAGCGGCCGTAAATATTTTATTGTTGGTAATCGATTAAATTAATCCACTTGTTTATTTATTTGTTTATTTGACCTTAATAGGTGAAGACAACGGGATACGGATTCATAAATATAGCTTGCTTGCGTATGTATCAGAGCTGCTTGCTATTTTTTCCTGATTTGAAGAAAACCCAAAAGCTTTTTATAATAAGTATGTCTGGCAATTTGTCTCTACTGATTCTTGAGAAGTGACCTTTGAGTAAGTACCTGCGTGTGTCTATATATATTACTAATTATGCGATGTTGACGTGTATTCCTCATTAAGCTTATCAATAGATCATTAACTAATTTGATTCCCAATATGTGAATATTACTAGTTATGGGCTGTCGACATGTATTCCTCATTAATCCTTATCAACAGATCATAGACTAATTTGATTCCCAGAAATGTTCCTTGTTCATCTATTCCTCAATTGGGGAACAATTAATTGAGCTAGCTAGGTTTTGCCACCATTTTGCTCATGAAACATTTCCTCTTTTTATTAGTTGCCTCAGTTCTTGTTTTGGCATTGGTGCAATGTAATAAATTTACGTTCTCTACATGAACTGTAGACCTTATCACCAAATTAGCAATTACACAATAATGGCTATATATACATAAACATATATATAATTGATGATTGTATATCTTGGTTAGTTGATGAATGCTGTTGAAATGTTAGCTTGTTGTCCAACGTGGCACTCGATGCCTACCTAAAGTGAACAAAACCAATTATCTTTCATGGATCGCATCATCCAATGGCCTTCAAGTAGAACAAAACTATCATTTATATTATCTGATTTGCTAAGTTGCTTTTACTGGTGGACTAGTCAATTCTTTTGAGTTTCATTCCTAACATGATGTAGTCAAGATGACGTCAAATCGAGCAAAGAAGTTGCATCTTTTTCAGCCGTTGCTTTGTAAAGCCACCTCTCTATTTCACTTAGAACCATCGTTTTGTCGGCAATGGAAATTCTTTAAATTTATTGACCACTTCATTAGCCCACAGAAACAATGACATTATTCGCCAATATATCAGCACAAATTAATGTAGTTTTGATTGGTGTATATCATGAATAGATAAAAGCTTATGCACTGTAGTTCATAAATATATTGTGACTGATAAAAGTATAAAAATTACGTATATGTTAGATTCATACACTACTTGTGGCTTGGTATGGATGGATAAGCTTCTACATTCAATAAAATACATCTTTTGGCTTATTAGCATGCTCCTTCATTGGTAACGATACCAACATGTGAACTAATTTTATAAGGTTTCCAAGGAGATAAATTGACCTTATTTCGTCTACTTGCATGCTTCGCCCGTGGGCCAAAACAAAGTTACTTATTATGGATTATTATTGGGTCAAAGGATTGGCTTGGCGGCTTGACAGGCGTAACAGACATGTCCATGCTCTCCGAGTATCGGGCCTGCATGTGAATTTTGAACCCGTGAGAAGAGAACAATACTGTTAAAAGAGTTGGAGTTCATAATGGTGTCGCAGAGAATGTAGGCCCCCTCGATATGGTCAACCAAAGAATTCCCTCCGTGTTCGACTACAAGTTGCAGTAATTGAAGTCGCATCTCCTTCGATTTCTGCTTTGTACAGCCTCCTCTTCATTTTCGCTTCTTAAGCTTAGAAGGAATCGGCCTTCGTAGCTGCATTTTACAGGTCGCATTAGGCTTTAAGATGGCTGCGAAAGCCAATTCCTTCTAAATCGAATATTAACATCCTTAACAAGAAGCATCGTCCTGTTGACATTGGAAAGTTTTCTACATTGTTGACCAGAGTCATAAGCCCAAAATAATAACAACAATAATAATAAGATGCGATTAGTTTGTATATTAGTGCAAATGAACGTAGTTTTGAGTGGGGTATATTCTATGTGGATAAAATTCTATGCATTTTAGTCTCCAAGCACATGGCTACCACTAAAAATAATTTTTCCCCTAAAAATATATATACTTAAAAGCGATATATGTGCTGATTTTTTCTAGCATCCTTTGGCTCATGGATTACAGTTCTTAATGAGAAATTATGATACATGAGTGTAGTATATGCACTAAACTGAATTTTGGTACAGAATTAATGTGATGAGTTCCACTTAAATTTTGCTCCACTGGACCTAATAGCTTAATTGAACTTAGTGAACATGCTAGCTACTCGAAATACCTGCTCGTGAATGGTCGTGTTACATTTATTTAACGTCCTTGGAATTCAATTATTTATCCATCACGTGATGTTTGTACTGGATAGAATTTATAGTTCATCATTATCATTTCGTATATAATAGACTTGTCAATTCACTCCAACATTTTCAAAACCCAACGAATATATGTGGCCCCTTCCTTCATTATTTGTGTATCTCCTCCACTTTTGCACAGAGACAAGTACCAATCACATGTCTATGTCGGTTTTATCCATCGCGTGATGTTGGTGCTGGATGGAATTTATAGTTCATCTTTATCATTTCGTACATAGTGGACTTGTCAATTCACTCCAACTTTTCCAAAACTCAATGAATATATGTGGCCCATTCCGTCATTATTTGCGCGAAGACAAGTATGAATCACGTGTCTATGTCAGTATAGCTGGATATCACTAGTTGAGAAGAGAGTTGGCCCCAAAACGTGTGAAGGACAAATAGTCATACAGTACTTATCCATCAAGTGATGTTAGTACTATATCAACGTGGGATTCACGTCTTTTCATGGTACATGATTTTTTTAAAGTAAATCAAAGCACATTTTACTTGACGAATGGTCATATATCATATAGGATGTAACTTTTATATGAGTAAACTTATTATTTCACTAAAAAGTGCAATTTATGACAAAAAGAAACACTAATCAATTTTGAAGCATATTACTTTAGATTAAAAAAATACAACCACATATAGACAATGTGTCCGATGGTTATGGATTTTTTATTTGAAAAGTAGAAAATAGAACTCTTTTTCATTTCCAAAATGCAAAATAATAGATTTTATATTAACGTTATAATAATAATAAAAACTAACATTAAAAGATAGTAGTCCATGAAGTATGATAAAATTATCCAAAAAGAATAGATTAATGAAATCAAATTAGAAACAAGATGGAGAATGAAAGTTCACTAAAATAAAAACATATAAAAAGAAGAAAGAGAAACGGAACTTTATATGGAATAAGACTAGTAAGACTCCTTTTTTTTTTCTTTTTTTTTTGTTTGCTTTACTTGGTATGGTATGGAATAGCTAGAGCAAATGACGATAAATTTTAAAGAAATAAAATTAGTAAATTAATCTAATAATTAAACTATCTAAGCCATGTTGGAACAAAGTATGATGAGCTAAGAGCACCTTCATTCCTATCTATGTACATACCTGGGTAAAAGAATCCGAAAGGACCCTTCCTTCTGGTAGATTGCAAGGAGAAATATGTGAGGTAGTAGTAAGTCCGGCCTTTATGCTTTCTCTTTTAATATAGTTTTTCTTTTAGCTTTTGACCGCTTCCTCCTTTTCCATTGAAGCGGCCGTAAATTGCAGGTTGCTTCATCAATCGTATAATATTATAAACGTGACATTCAGGTACGTAGATGCTAAGACTAGATGACATGGAGCTAACTAGCTGGCTGCGCCATTGGTGATGGGGTGCTGGTGAGATAACGTAGCTTGTTGGGTAGGTATAATATCTACTGCTGAAGTAGTGATGTCTTTCCACGAATCTCCTTAACGTTATATGCATATGTCAACAGTAGACACTTCCTAGGACTCAGGTATATGGGTAATTGTGCAGGTAAGCTTGAAATGTCAATTTGGAAAAAGAAATCAAAGATTGACGCTCAGCGTTGCTTCTCACGCATAGGGCGTTGTGATGCTTCCAATCATATATCTTGACTTTAGGTCTTCTAGGATCTCTACGGTGCTTGTTTCTTGTATTTGTCAAGTTATGTTTGGTGCTTGGTGCTTGGTGCTACTAGAGGGTGAGAAGAAAAGAGAACATATGAGTGTTTCTTTTGCGATTAGTAAAGAGCACTGAAAATTGCTGTTATTTGTGCCAAAGGCCTCTCTTGTTCACCCCTTGTTTATGTTTGTATGAGGTACTTGGCTCTGTCATGCAATAGATGACATATCTGAATCCTGGATTATGCCATCTGAGAGAGCTTGGATTGGGCAGGCTTATCCTCTTGTCGGTATTCCTCATGCTGGGATGCCTCTGCCCTTGACCTGGCAGGGGCAGATGGGCCTGTTTATGTAAATACTTAGCAGTACCACGGGATTTTGGGATGAAGATAAGCACGTGCTAAGCTTGAAAAGCAGCTGATCAAAGTTAGAAGGGTGAATTGCCCTTTTCATACTTGTTGATTTTGGAAGTTCCTTCTGGCCTTTACCAGTTATAAAAATTAATTATAAAGCTCTCCTTTTTTCCCAATTTGAAGATTCCGCTCGTGTTTGCTTCCTTAGCCACGTGCTATCCTGTCATTAGATGCCATTTTTAGGACATTCTATTTTTTGGGAAATAGTCCAACTGCACACTTCATCTTCGTTACAGCTTTTGCGGTTACCTCGGCATTTAATTGACTGGGGATAAACTTAACTGATATCTTTGCTTTGCTTGTTCTCTGATATGGTGTCATTCCTTTCTCTTGTCTTGGTTTAATTGGATCTATAGCTGTATATTCATGAGATGCGGCACCAGCATGCCATGAGAAGAGTCGGGAAGTAGAGGGCAGTTTCTTCAAGTAAAATCAAGGCTTTGAATGATGCAGCCGAAGAGAAGGGCACAAACTTGGTCAGGCTCTGTCTTCCCAATCTGCCAGTTCATTGGGCTCTAAACCTTTGGCACCTGACTTCTCTGAAACCTGGAATTCATCTAGTAAACACATGGTAGGAAGGAAGGCCGCAAGAAGGGGTGTCAATGCTTCAATTTGATTTGGATTTTCAGCAAACCCGAACTGAACTAACCGTTAAGGTTAGCGGCTGAACCAAACTGAACTACGACCCAAACTAAAACCTAACAAAACCTACTTCGTCTCGATTCGCTTATTTGGTTTTCTCTTCAATTTTTTTTATGAGAAAAATGGCTTTTTTTTTTTTAATTCTAATTTACTTGTCTTGTGTTTGCTTTATTTTTCTTTTGGTGGGGGCAGGGGATTAGACTAGTCTGGTCTAGAAAAAATAGAGTAAAAGAACAGCTAAAATAATTTACATAAAATGACCAAAATCAAAGGGTAAAAGATTGGGTGGTTATTCAATGAGTGCATAATATATCATAAGAGCAATCTAGGAGAGTTAAAAAATAAGAGGGAAGACACTTTATTATTTAGGTAACTCAATTTGCTTGCAATTGCTTTTATTGGTGGGCCCGTCAACTCTTGAGTTTCATTCTTAATATGTAGTCGAGATGGTGCCAGGTCGAGCAAAGAAGTTGCATCTCCTTCAGCTGCTGCTCTGTAAAGCAACCCCTCTATTTCACTCTGAAGTAAATCCAAGCTTCATAATTGCATTTTGCTTTTAGAATTTGACTTTAAGACCGCGACGAGAGCCAACTCCTTCCGAATCGAACATCAATATCCTCAATAGGAACCATTGTTTTGTTGACCATTGCAAACTCTTTAAATTTGTTGACCATGCCATTAGCCCGTGAAACCAATGACATTATTACTTCATATATGGGCACAAATTAATGTAGTTTTAATTGATGAATATCATGTGTAGATAAAAGCTTATGCAGTTTAGTCCACAGGGATGCCGTTACAAGTGAAAACATATATATTTAAAAGTTATGTATCTGTTAGATTCCTACGCCACTTGTGGCTTGATATGAACATGCAAGCTTCTACATTTAATATAATATGTCTTTTAACCTATTGTTGTGCTCTGTCATTGGTAACGATACCAAGTGTAATTAAAAGTTATGTCTATACTTATTCATTCGAGGTTCACAGCTAGATTTTCTGGATCCGACATCGGTTGTGCGTACTTATAAGCATGTGAACTAATTTTAAAAAGGTTTCGGAGGAGATAAACTAACGTTATTTCGTCTACAGGCATGGTCAGCCAAAGAATTTCCTCCATGTTCGCTCACAAGTTGCGATTGAAGCGCATCTCCTTCAATTTCTGCTTCGCAATGCCTCCTCTTCATTTTCGCTTCTTAAGCTTCGAAGGAATTAGGCTTAGTAGTGGCGCTTCGCTGGTCGCATTTGGCTTTAAGATGGCTAAGAAAGCCAAATCCCTTCTTCTGAATCGAACATTAACATCCTTAACAAAAAGCATCATCCTCTTGACATTGGAAATTTTTCTAAATCGTTGACCAAATCATAAGCCCAAAAAAATAATAACAATAATAATTTTATGACAAGTGTAATTTATACATCTTTGCAAATGAATGTAGTTTTGAGTGGGGTATATCATGTGTAGATAAAAGTAGTCTACAAGCATGCGGTTACCAATAAAAATAAAATTTATATATACATAGTACATATATATATATATAAGTTATGTATGTGCTGATTTTTTTTCTAGCATCCTTCGGCTCATGATTACTGCTCTTAATGAGAAATTATTTTACATGGGAGTATTATATATACTAAACTGAATTTTGGTATAGGAATAATGATAAGTTCTGTGTGAATCTTGCTCCATTAGATCTGATAGCCCGATTGAACTTAGTGAACGTGTTAGCTACTTGAAATAATTGCTCATTGCTAGTCAATGCTGCTTTTATTTATTGTCCTTGGAATTCAATTATTTGTCCAACATGTAATGTTTGCACTTGTTCGTGGAATTTTTATATTTTTTGGTAAGAACTTTTTGCTTCCCCGGGGTTTGACCCCCGACCTTTTCCCCAAGAACTTGGTTTGTTCGTGGAATTTGTGGTTCACTTTTATCAAGAATCTTTGTTACGATTCTAACAATTTATTCATGTTTATCTTTAATTGTGTTTCTTTTGCAATTAGCAAAGAGTACTGAAAATTGCTATTATATGTGATGAAGGTCTCTCTTGTTCGCCCCTTGTTTATGTTGTATGAGGTGCTTTGTCACGCAATAGGTAACATATCATAATTCTGCATTGTGCCATCTGAGAGATCATATATTGGGCAGGCTTATTCTCTCGACTTTTTCTTCATGCTAGGATGCTTCTGCCTCTTAACCTGGCAGTGGCAGAAGGACCTGTTCATGTAAATGCTAGGCAGATACGAGATTTCAAGACGAAGACAAGCACGTGCTAAGCTTGAAAAGCAAACATCAAAGTTAGAAAAGTGAATTGCCTTTTTTATGCATGTTGATTTGGAAGCTCCTTCTAGACTTTGCCAATTATAAAAATTAAATATAAAGCTTTATTATTATTATTATTATTATTATTATTATTATTATTATTATTTGAAGCTATTCTGCTCGTGTTTGTTCGTTTCCTTATTTTTAGGAAATTCATGCTAGACTATCATTAAATGCTATTTTTAGGAAATTCTTTTCTTGCTTGTTCTCCCTCGATTTTGTGGGAAATAGTCCGACTGCATACTTCATCTTCGTTACAGCTTTTGCAGCTATAATAGCATTTAATTCACTTATTTGGTTTTCTCTTCTTCTTTTTCCAAAGGGGAAAACGCCTTTTTTTTTTTTTTTTTTCTTCCTAATTTACTTTTCTTTTCTTGTGTTTGTTTTGTTTTCGTTTGGGTGGAGGCAAGGGACTAGACTAATCTGGTCTAGAAAAAATAGAATTAAAGGACAGTTGAAGCGATTTACATAATTATGACCAAAATCAAAGGGAAAAAAATTGGATGGTTATTCAATGAGTGTGTAATATGTATTGTAAGAGCAATTTGGGAGAGTTAAAAATAAGAGGGAAGACACTTTCTCATTTAGATAACTCGATTCACTTGCAATTGCCTTTGTTGGTGGCCCTGTCAGTTCTTTTGAGTTTTGTTCTTAACATGTAGTCGAGATGGTGCCACATTGAGCAAAGACATTGCATCTCCTTCAACTACTGGTTTGTAAAGCCACCTCTCTATTTCACTCCAATATGAATCCAAGCTTCGTAATTGCATTATGCTTTCAGAATTTGGCTCCAAGACTGCCACGAAAGTCAACTCCTTTGAAACGAACATCAACATCCTTAACAGAACCTTTGTTTTGTTGACCATTGGAAATTCTTTAAATTTGTTGACCATGCCATTAGCCATCGAAACTGATGGCATTATTACTTCATATATGGACACGAATTAATATAGTTTTGATTGGTGTATATCATGTATAGGTAAAAGTTTATGCATTTTAGTCCACAGGTATGTTATTACCAATAAGAATATACATATTTAAAAGATACATATGTGTTAGATTCATTGGACATATAAGCTTATGCATTCATTTTAATATGTCATTTAGCCTATTGTGGTGCTCTGTCATTGGTAAAGATACCAAGTGTATTTAAAAGTTATGTCTGTGCTGATCTATATAGGGTTTTTGGCTTGGTTTTGGATCCAATAACGGTTGCGTGTAATTATAAGATGTCCATTCTCTCCAAGGATCAAGCTTTCACATGAATTTTGAACCCAATAGAACATTACAGTTAAAAGAGTTAGAGTTCACATTGGTGTCTCAGGGAATGTAGCTCCCTAATATGGTCAACCAAAGAATTTCCTCTGTGTTCGCCCACAAGTTGCAGTAATCGAAGTTGCATCTCCTTTGGTTTCTGCTTTGTAAAGCCTCCTCTTCATTTTCGCTTCTTAAGCTTCGAAGGAATCAGGCTTCGTAATTGCGTTTTGCAGGTAGCACTTGGCTTTAAGTTGGTTGCGAAAGCCAATTCCTTCTTTTGAATCGAACATTAACATCCTTAACAAGAAGCATCATCCTGTTGACATTGTAAATTTTTCTAAATCGTTGACCAAGTCATAAGCCCAAACAGATAATAATAATAATAATAATAATAATAATAATAATAATAATAATACAACAATAATAATAATAATAATAATAATAATAATAATAATAATAATAAATTATTATTAGTATTATATTATTATTATTATTATTATTATTATTATTATTATTATTATTATTATTATTATTATTATTATTAATTCATATATTGGTGCAAATGAATGTAGTTTTGAGTGAGGTATAGATGTGGAGATAACAATATACGCATTTTAGTCTACAAGCACACGGTCACTAGTAAAAGTAAAGTTTTTCCTCCAAAAAAAAAATGAATGAGTTCAAAAGTTATGTATGTGCTGATTTTTTCTAGCATCCTTTGGCTCATGGATTACTGTTCTTAATGAGAAATTATCATTCATGAGAGTAGTATATATACTAAACTGAATTTTGATATGGATAAAATGATGAACTCCACATGAATCTTGCTCCAGCAAATCTAATAGCTTGATTGAACTTAATGAACATATTGGCCACTTGAAGTGCCTGCTCATTGCTATGCTACTTTTATTTATTGTCCTTCGAATTCAATTATTTATCCATCATGTGATGTTTGTACTCATTTGTGGAAAATGTGGTCCATCTTTATCATTTCCCATGCAGTGGAACTTTCCTGGACACTCCAACTTTTCCAAACCTAATGAATATATGTGGCCCATTCCTCCATTATTTGTGTACCTCCTCCACTTTTTTGTGAGACCATAGACTATGGTTGGCAAATAACTTAGGAAATTAGAGCGCTTGAGGATGTAACTCAACTAACATCATATTACTAAATGATTCAATCCATCAAATCGATACTTTAAAAGCTCAATTGTTTAGTGACAACGCTATTAAGAATTGACTCAACATTTACTCCTAGTTCGTGATAGATATGTACGAATTATATGCCTATGTCGGTACAACTGCACATCACTAGTCCCAGGAGAGATCTGACCCCAAAACACACGAAGGACGAGGCGAGTCATTCGCGTTGCGTTGCTTGAACTTGACTTGTTCACGCTCTCACCCACAGCCATTCAGAATGTCTTATAAACAAGATTTTTATTTTTCTTTTAAGAATTTCTTTTTTTTTTGGGCAAATGTTTGCAATTGGAATGTTGCAAAAATCGATAGTAATTTTGATTTTATCTTTTTGATACCTATAAAATGTCTTAAAATATAAGTTTCATTCTTCATTTTCATTTCGATATTCTACTAGATTCTTTTTTATATTTTAATTTAGCTTAAGTCATTAAGTCACTGATATGTTACCAGGTAGTTAAAAGTAATTTACACAACTATCTAATTATATGGACAGATGATGATAATTAACTAAGTGACACTTTTAATCAACCAGATGCAATCTAGTATCATTCAAAACGTGGGTATAAGCCTAATTTGAAGTTGTAGGATTTTAATCAATTTATGGCAAATCTAACAAAATGGCGATTGCAATAACAAACCAAAACTTGTTCTCTAGTTTTAGCTCGACCACAAAGTGATTAAACTTTCACTAAACAATTTTTTGGAGATGGATTGGGGTTGAATGTATGTTTATAAGATGTGCCAACTTTTGAGACCAAAATATGACATAGAAAATATTACTTCAACTTAAATGATAGGGAACTAAAGAACGTGAAAGGTAAACTGCGAAGATTGAAATTGAAGGAAACCGAAAGGAAAGTTCTGGAATCAAAGGAAATCAGAAGAAAATTAGAGCGATGACCACTAAAATTAAAATGAAAGTGCGAACGCACAAAAAGAAATCACTAAGAAACTTCACTGAAATTGAAATATCCTCAAAGTTACAAGCACATTGATGCTAAATTGCAAACATTGAAATGAAAGCTACACTGTCATTCTCAATGCACATGAAGAATAACAAATTCTAAATCTAAAACTGAAATTGAAAGACGTTAGTTCAACATAGGAAATACTCCAGAAGGAAATTTGGCGAAGTTTTGGCATAGCTTGACGGACCCCTCTTTCTCTGAGTTCTTTTTATTTATACTCCTGAATTTCGTTTGATGATTATTGGAATTCATGTGTGATCCCCTCTCTAATTGTTCCATATTTCCATGTTTATTTCCATGATTTTACTAAAATTATTTCCACAATTTTACTAACTCCCAAGATAATAATTGTGTGCTGCAATAAATTGTCATTTTATTCATGACAAAATCTAATTTTGCAACAACTCCAGCTCTTAAGTCAAACAAGTCAAGGTACTCTTTCCTTAATTTGATGGAAATGATAACCAAAACACCTCAGATCAACATGAGTTCACACAATCTTCAGACGAAATTAAACTAGATAAGCTCCAAATCGAAGTTCGGCTCAGTATGACTTGACGCTTCAAGCTTCTCTCTCCTCTCCTAACTCATAGAGATAATTGAATCACTCTACGATATCCCAAACATAAATTTTCACCACCAACATAAGCTAAAGAATACTGCTATAAAAATTCCTAAAAGAGGTAGTGTTGAAAATGTAAGAGTACCAATGAGAATCTCGATGAAATTGTTTCATCATTTTGATGATATGCATCATGTGATTGATAAAGCTACTTTTAATATTTAAAGTGAGCCAACCGACAATGACTCATATAGTCTTGGTCGTCTTCACCTTTTTACCGGCAAAGGTTTACGCGTTATTAATTCATATTGAAAACCTCTCACTCAGTTCTAGCCCCACAGACCCACCTTTCTCTTTGGAGTCTTTTCCTTTTTGGTCTTACTCAATCTCTCACTATTGTGTATCATAAGTGCACAGTGTTGCTATACGCGTAAAAAGTTAGAAGAATTAGAAATTTGCACAGCCTATTATAGAACTAATTACAAATCCCATCCCCCAAGTTACTCTTTACGTTCTAAGTCTAACGTCTTTACATTTGTTTGTCATAAAAAAAACCCAAATTAAGCTTACTCTGACACATTTAATCCAAACTTATATTTATATGACACATTTACCTTCTCTCTAAAGTTCCATTAGATGATTTTTCAATCAAACCAACATCATTTTTATCTCATTTTAGCCTCGCGTGCGTCATATCAACATCGTTTACTTTTTGGCGTCTATGTAGGTAGATTTTTAGCAATTCTCATTGATTGAACTTTGATGGGCGGTAAATGTATCACACAGTTACGAGTTTCAGATTTTTGGTGTTACAAAAAAAAAAATGTTTAAAATACATGTGTCACGATAGACATAATTAGATGTTTGTTTGTAGCTTTTTCCCTAAAAACAACTAGCAACACTTCTACATATCTCATAGTAAAGATAATCCCATATAATTTGGAAAAAGACTAAGTTTTGTGGACCACTATAGCCATTGTTGTCACACACCTTCTAAATAATATTTACATATCTCTCCTCCTCGGCTACGTAGTGTCTTGTTGTTACCCTCTAGTGATGCCAATCCCCTGTTGAAGCCATGATGATCACCGCCATCATCTATCACCGTGTAAGGATGAGCATGATTCCAGAGTCAAACAGAAATCAGAGAATTTAATTTGTGAGAACCGATCCGATTCTAACTTTTATAGCGAAAGAGTTCAATATTCGGTTTCACTTTTTTAAGAACCACCAGTTCCTATTCGGTTTGGTTTTATAGAAACCGAACCGAGAACTGGAACCGGAACCGACCGGAAACCCTAAATCCCTGATTATATAATTACTCCCCGTTCCCCAACTCAATTCCAATTCTCTCCACTTTCACCTCTGTCTCTCTTTGCACGACGTTGAGTTCTTGTGCGACGCTGCATCTCATCTCTGTCGCGCTGCTTCTCCGACTCACTTAGTTTGCCACTTCTCCATCGTTGCTGTCGCGCTAAACCCTTCGTTTTGCTGTCACCACTGCCAGCCGCTGCTAAGAACCGAGGAGTTCAGTGAAGTCACAGTGAGTCTCAACTCCCACTCCCACTCACCGAGTCGCAGTGAGCGAGCGACCAAGTGGGACTGGAAATTTAAGCCCTTCTCCATCTTCTTCTTCTTCCCCTTCTATTCCCCATGCTTTCTTGTCTTTTTTAAGATCGACCTCAACCTCCATTAATTCCTCTCCCTCCTCAGACCAAAACCACGAAAATTGCGTTACCTGCGCCTCTCTCTCTCTCTCTCTCTCTCTCTCTCTCTCTCTCTATCTCTCTCTCACTACAGCAACCATCATCCAGCAGGTAAGCTTGTTGCTGGATCTGCTCGATTTCGTGCTTTATTCGATTGCTGAATCTGCGTGTGCGTACAATTACGCATGTCTTACTCAATCTCTCACTATTGTGTATCGTAAGGGCGTTGAGATGCTTCCAATCATATATCTTGACTTTAGGTCTTCTAGGATCTCAACGGTGCTTGCTTCTTATATTTGTCAAGTTATGTTTGGTGATTGGTGATTGGTGGTTGGTGCTTGGTGCTTGGTGCTACTAGAGGGTGAGAAGAAAAGAGAACATATGAGT